>NW_020799097.1:42457476-42483765 GCF_003259725.1 Athene cunicularia | reverse complement strand
AGGGAGAGGGAGAGGGAGAGGGAGAGGGAGAGGGAGAGGGAGAGGGAGAGGGAGAGGGAGAGGGAGAGGGAGAGGGAGAGGGAGAGGGAGAGGGAGAGGGAGAGGGAGAGGGAGAGGGAGAGGGAGAGGGAGAGGGAGAGGGAGAGGGAGAGGGAGAGGGAGAGGGAGAGGGAGAGGGAGAGGGAGAGGGAGAGGGAGAGGGAGAGGGAGAGGGAGAGGGAGAGGGAGAGGGAGAGGGAGAGGGAGAGGGAGAGGGAGAGGGAGAGGGAGAGGGAGAGGGAGAGGGAGAGGGAGAGGGAGAGGGAGAGGGAGAGGGAGAGGGAGAGGGAGAGGGAGAGGGAGAGGGAGAGGGAGAGGGAGAGGGAGAGGGAGAGGGAGAGGGAGAGGGAGAGGGAGAGGGAGAGGGAGAGGGAGAGGGAGAGGGAGAGGGAGAGGGAGAGGGAGAGGGAGAGGGAGAGGGAGAGGGAGAGGGAGAGGGAGAGGGAGAGGGAGAGGGAGAGGGAGAGGGAGAGGGAGAGGGAGAGGGGCATCAGCTTTTGACATTGCAAGTGAGAAAACTGAGAACTCAGTAATGAAAAGTGACACGCAGACTCAAAAAGCACTGGGACCATGGCCTTTTAAAGATCCCATTTTAAACCACATACTGGATAAAAGTGGCTTGAAGCCACAAGTAAAGAAACACTCTTGGGTTTCGGGTTTTTTTTTGTTATTTTTCCGGTGTTCAGGAAAATGGGCTCTTGTTCTCTAAGAACAAACGGCATTTATGATACTTTATTTAGTTACAAAAATTCCCCTCCTATGAGATATCCCTCTCAGGTCTAAAAACTTACTGAGTGCTCACATCTCAGATGGTGAGAGATAGCAGTAGTGTACAGCCTGGGTTTGGAAGATCAAGGAATGTGTGTTAGAAGTTACTTCCTTTCTAAAGTCTGCAGGTTTACATTTTCCCCATTCAACCTTAAAAAACTTGTGTGGGACTTAATTTGGGAGCACAAACTTCAAAAATGCTCACAGAAGACCAAATTTATTCTTCCATATCAGTCTATCTTGAACTTGCTACTTGTTAAGCTTATGTACACTCTACTGTCCATCCCCTGTATTTTCATTTTCTTTAAAAATGTTTGTTTAGATATATAAATCTTCTGTGGCATCGAATGAAGTCAGTTGTACCATTATAATTTCCATTAATAATCTCATTCATAAACACACTGTGAACATATAAAACCCACATGCAGAGAGATGAATCTCAGTATTTATTCTGCAACATTAAATGTTTGCATCAGCCACAATAGTATTCTATGAGGAACATTTTTACCTATCAAACATTTTAAATAGGCAGAAACAGAGAAAGACTGAATAAAACTTCATCTGAAATGCTACAGAGAAGTCAGAAAACGAGTAATGCTGACTTATCGCCAGTGAACTTGTTTCTTTTTTTTTAACAAATTAAATAAATACTCAGATATGCTACACTCAGAGGCAACTGTCATTCCTGATCTAGTTTCACACATTATTTTTCCTGCTTTTTCTCAGCTGTAATAAAAAGACTAGCATAATAAATTGAGAGGAAAGAAGAGGTGAATCTGTTGAGAGGCTCTCTAATGACTGCTTACTGTAGCATTCTTTCCATGATGGCTTAATTAAAGAGTTATGGTATATATTCTCTATCCTTAGTGAGTACTTATTAAAACTTTTATGTATACGCACACATGCAGCTTTGAACACAACTTTTAACATACAAGGACTTTTTTTCTTTTTTTTTTTTCCTGATGCTTTTCCTCTAATTCTCTTAGCAATCAGCTAACCCTAATTATATTTAGTCTGCAAAAGGCTGCTGTATGCTGTTGTAATATGCCACCTGAGAGATACCTCCTTGAAGTTTGGTAGTTTAATAAAAAACTAGTTAGTGAAGGCTAAATCCTGGAAAGAACTAATGCCACAAAGTCACTTTGGTTATATGGGAATTCTCCCTTTGCAGTACAGACATATGCCACTCCCAAAAGTTCTAACTAGTTTGATAGATTCCTGCTTCTTGCTACATTTCCTGTTCAGCCACAATTACTTAAAAAATGCTATTCTAGATTTGTGGAAGTTTTACAACTGTTACATAAATTACTTAGACACCTTTATGTGAAACAGAAGGTTTATTTTCCTTCCTTTTGCAAAATAACAAAAATAATTCCACTCTTCTCTCACATCCCAAATGTTAAATCAAATTATTTAAGAAAAGAGCATGTTTTTTGAATATTCCATGAGGTATATTATAAAGAATAATATGGTTTGTTGAATAAGGATTGAGTTACATATATAATGAAAATTAGTCATATGCTTGTTTTCTGTTGACTCACCTATCATGGGAATGACTAAACTAGCCTACACAAATATAAATGGCAACATTCTTATGACATAAAACTCTGAAATAAGATCATCACAGAATTTGGTATGTAAAGCAGCATGGCAAACATCTCACCTTCCTTTCAGAATTCTCCTATTCTATTGGACCAGCTTTTTCTGCATATGACAGCTACACGCATAGGCTGTATAACAGAATAATCACACATGCAACCATCAGCAAAAGTCTTGTCTTTAAGACATGAGGCCATTGAGGTACATCATCATAAATCTGACTATACTTTGGAAAGCAAATGACTGTCAGCTGAGCAATCACAAGGCAACAACCATTGCCATGAAACATATTACCTTTACGACCTTTTAAACATAATTTGAATTAATAGCAAATTATTTTGAGGCACTTTTCAAAGACTAAAAAATTATCCTGATGTCTATCTGATGCAAGCACCTTCAATTATTTTAAAGAGACTTGACTCATGTCATTTTGTACACTCTGAGGACTGAGAAAAGTGACTGCTAAAGACATTTTTTTTGACTGAGTCTTTGGCAATAACATTTATTAAAAACTCTGTGGAGTAATAATACTGATAAACAGGAAACAGAGAAGATTAGCCTGCGTAAAATCCAGGTATATCAGTTCCAATACCTTGGATATTTATATATCTAAAAAATATTTCTACTCTGGCTTGTTTCAGGTTAGAGGTAGGAACCTAAATACTTTCCTTTTTTTTTTTTTTTTTCAACCTGTGAAAAGAGCACTGTGTTCTTATTAAAGGCAAAGCTCCAATCCAAAGTAGGTCAAAAAAAAAGGAGCACCTGACACAGAACACAGCTTCCAGAGATCATAGCTAAAAAAGAAAAACACCCATCTGTAGTGCCATTGCTAATGACAAGCTGAACCTGGGTGAAAAGGTTTCTTTCAGGAAAGAACTAGGAGGAGGGGCAGGGTAATAAATACAGTGGCACATGCTTGCTTGCCTGAAGAGTTTCCTCTAGCTCATCCCTGATACCCCGCCATCAATCACGGCTGATGCCTGCATTACATTCTAATTCCTAAGACACATCTCCTGTCATCTGGAAAGATCAAAGGGGAGGCTTGCTCAGGGACAAGAGAACATGTTAATTGCAATCCCACCCCTCTGTTTGTAAATCCTTCGCAAGGTTCCGATTGCAGTGAATTAATTACATTGGTTCTCACACAATGACAGATTCTACCTGTTTCTTTATATTTTTTTTTTTAATCTCTTAAAAGAAATATACTTTACAATATTTTAGGCAGCCAGAATTTCAAGGATATGAATATGAACTTGAAGCATTATGATTACAGAGCACTGGGAATCTGCATGTATTTTCTCTCATACGAGAACTGCATTAACATTTCACTTACTTAACCTCCCAGTAGAATTGTGAAGGTATCATTTATAAGAATTATATAGGTAGTATAGGAAGAAGAAAGGATTGATTGATTCAGGAGGGAAAATCATATTTCTTTCAGGCATATTTCTAAATTGCTTGACACACATTTGCTTATATGTGAAGGCTATACTTGAAGGAAAGCTGATATCTGAGCTTTTACATTTCAAGGTAGAACTGGGAGAATTAGTAAGAAGACAGCTGATACTCAGACTGTACAAAGGTTGTATATACAAATAAATTTACACCAAATTTAAACCACATCTTAATCCAATACAATTTCATTAAACATACTCATTTCAACTTTACATTGGTTTATCAAGGTTTAATTTAAACCATTTCCTCCAATCTTGTTCCCAGTTGACTTAAACTATGTCTACCTTAAAGACTTTCTGGCAGTTCAGATAAACTAAGACATGGAAACTGAACTTAAACACACACATCTGAATTGGCATAAATCCCTACTACAGATTCTGTTCTACCAGCAAAAATGTCCTTTAGCTTGATTTGCTTCAAGACAGTGAATTTATTACATTGATACAAAGGTTCAGTTTGATAATGCTCTATCAGGAGCACTTTGCTGGTTTACTGTATCGGTATTTCTAAAATGGTAAACTGTTTCTAGTATGGATGTTTCTGTATATTAAATTGAACCAAACCTCATTTAAACCCAGAATAAGAGCATGATCCCAGCTTTCCACATATAAACAACCTTTCTGCAATAGTGAAATACTTTGTTAATCCCAATATAAACTATTTTCCTGAGGCAAACATTTTCTGATGGCAAAAGAAAAAAGTAACAAACCTCACTTTGGAGTTCAATAACAGCAAAGGCCATATTCAAGGCTGTCAAAAATCTCAGATTGTCCCTGAAGTTAACACATCTGAACTCCTATTCAGAGTATCTGCATAACTGTATCAGCTTCTTTCTTCTTTTACAGATATGATATATTTACCTGAAGCTTTGAATCTCTATGAAGAAAGAGACTTTAGAAAGGATTCACAGAATGATTTAACAAGGCAACAAAATGGAACATGTAAAGGTTCATGTTTATGTCTCTTTCCAAGTAAAAATGTGGAAGAAGAGACAAAAAAATTCCTTGAGGGAGGCATCGATGATTTGGGAGTTTAAAGCTCTTTTTTTTTTTTTTTTTTTTTTTTTTTAAAAAAAAAAAAAAAAAAAAAAAAAAAATTTTTAAAAAAAAAAAAAAAAGAAAAAGCAAAAAGCATTAACTAAAATATTTTAAAAGTACCATCTCTAGTTACTGTGTTACTAGTCATGGTATTTCGAGAACCGATCCAGCATCTCTAAGGCAAAGGCAAATTAGAATTGCCTTCACACTTAGATTCTTATATGAAAGCAATGTTTCTTTCTACATTGTGAATGTTCTGGAGTTCAGAGTCAGTGCAAGGGCCTTTTAAAGTTCCTTTGTGAATTTGCCAGGGTGAATTTTCCTGGTAGTTTGATTCTGAATATCATGTTAAAATTTCATAGCTTAGATGCATAATTATTCAAATAATTTTAGCTTCATTTTAATTAAATTATGTGTCCATTCCTGTCTTCCAGATATCTAAAATAAAAAAGTCATCTACATATTTTTCTTTTATGTGTTTGGGAATTAAATTATTGTAGCCTATCAATAAATGTTCACCTATTTGATATAGATGCAGAAATCATGCCAGGTGGAAATGGGTCATGTCCCAAAAGTGTAGAAAATAAATAAAAAAAAAAAAGTCAGGAGGGAAATACAGTACACTGAAGATGTTTCTTTTATTTATTTTCTTCATGTCACAGTTGCAAAAGTAGGTGGAACTTGATTTAAGCTCCTTAAATTTTTTGTTATCTTGCTAAAAGTTGATATTTAATGTAGCCTTAGGGGGAAAAAAATGTTTCTTGATTATTTATTTAAGTCCTATGGATGTCTGAAGGTATTCTTATTCTGTACTAAAACACAGAAGCACATATGGTCTTGGAGCCTGTATCGACATGAATGGTTAGTGAGTATGTAGGCGTCCATGTCAAAGTCTGCTCCATGTTCTAATATGTTAAAGTTTATGGCCTCTACAGGTTCCTGAGATGGTGAATTCCGTAGTTCCTCATATATACGACAAAACAAAACCAATTCCTTTAATACCTTCTTAATTTTCTTTTTTCTTCAAGGAGAACCGGTATTCCCTCTTTGTAAATTCCATCTCCTTTAAATTAACTGTCCAAAATAATTTTGTAATAACTGCCATCCCCTGTCATGTCACTTCATGGGAGGAATAACATAATACATAGTTTTAAGAATGTTTAGTTAATGACTGAATAAATTTTACTGACTGAGTCATTCTTTTCTATAAACTTGTTAAGAAGCTAGAAGTACTCCATTAAGTAACTCACATCCACAAAAGCCAGGCTAGCATTCTGGTGTGCCAATTTTGTTCATCCATATGTTAACTTTGTTCTTTATTATCACATTTTGGTACAGAGCAGAAGCTGTTGATTTGCATGCTGGGTGAAACTATTTTGAGAGACTTGCTATCTTCAGCTTTTAAAATTATTATTATTTGCATTTCTGTGAACTGAAGTCAAAGACAGTTTATCATAATAATTTATCTCAGCTGCCCCACTGCAGAGACAATATACTTTAGGAGAGGGGTAGAACTATCCCTGGGAAGTAACTGCTTCAATAATCGCATTTCAATTTTCCTTTACACTTGAGTCAACAACCTAAATGCTTAGGTTGCCGGTTCCCAAGATACTCCAGGATTATTTATATTTTTCTGGTATTGAGATAAATGTTAACAATGAGTTTGGTAGTCCAGAAGTTTCACATATGAACTTCTTTAGAATATATATGAATAAAACTTTTGTATTCATTTTTTAACGAAACAATTATAAAGAAGTTTTCAAACTCATCCCACTTTAAAAAAAATAACTTTGTGGGTGTTTCTCTGACTTGCTTTGTAGTAAAAATAAATACAGTAATTAAATGAATATGATTGTAATGGCCTCCTTTCATACTTCTTGCCTACCTTGAACATTATTAGCTCTCAGGAGCTTCTTGCTTCTAAAGTGTTCGGAAATATTATATTACTAGCTTTTATACTCTTAGTATTTTCATACTCTGTGGCCTGCCTTACTGTAATTTTATATGTAACTTTCCAGAGCTGATATTTCCAGAGCTTCTATTCTCCTTGATTAGAACCTACTTTTTCTCTCTGAAGAGGTCTTTCTACTTGAATGTTTCACTTCAGAAAAGATGCTGACCATGAAGAGGGAGTCCAAAAATAAGTAGAAAGATGATTTACCAGCAGATTAGAAAGAGTGACTGTAAGACTGAGGAGACTGAAGCAGCCCAGGGGCCAGGTGTTGGGGGTAATTAGAAAATACTGAACGGGAACATCATTAAAACCAGTTATCAAGTACACAAGAGACTACTGCAAGAAGGAAAGTACTTTGTACTCTGCAGCCATGGTGGTTAGGACAAGTAGCAATTGACTTCAACAGCAGCAAGGAAGTTTCAGACTAGGTGGAAAGAAGAACTTCTTAGTGTAGTGCTAATGGATCTCTAAACAAGGTTAGATGTGGAGGCTGTATCCCGCACTGAAGATCTTTCAGAACAGCACAGAAGTATATACAATGGACATCATATAAGTATAGCTGATTCTGACTTGGCTAGAGGGTATGTTAAATGACAGCCTGAGGCCTCTTTTATACCTATCGTTCTTTGATTCTATTATTCAAATAACTTCCTTTATTCTCAATTTTTAGCAGGCTGACTATGGCATCTCTCTTTAGAGTCTATTTCTTTTGTTTGTTCTGTATATAGAGACACTGATGTGGCTAGTTTAATCTCTATGGCACCTATTTAGGCTTGCTTAACTTACATATGTTTATATAATTATTCTTTTAAAAATAATGCTATTTTTGGCTTTTTTTTCCTCCATGAGACAGGCTACATCTGCCTAACTTTAGACACTATTAGAGAGTGCCTTTTCTAAGTTTGAAAATTTTTAGGTTTTTATTAAATCTTTGTATGAGAAAGCCTTATTTTGGATGACTTAACATATTGAGCATCTATACCACAGTAGTTAGAGGAGGTAATGACACTCAGATATCGGCAATGATATAATCAATCCTTGTGTCAATATTCCTACCACTGTTTTTTTGTAAACCTGAAAATGTTGATAAGTATATTCGATTCCTTGGAAAAAGTGACATGTGTACCTTTATAATGCAAGAGATACTGTGGAGCTCCTTGCAACAAGCAGAATGGATCAACCACTGCAGGTGTCATTTTTAAATGCAAATTCATTTCTTTTGTGTAATGTAATTTCCTTTTATGGGTATAATATATAACTTCTCCTAACCCTTTCCTGATAAAGATTTTAATTTTTGGCATCTTAATACAGAATGGATTCTTCATTTGCTTTCCTGCTTTGGCAGGATCTTTTATACTACTACCGTATTACAGGACTCAGTTTATTTCCTGTTTCTTTACAAAGGGGTAAAAGCAGTAGATATTTTCATAAATGAAACATGTAGATTCCTGATAGATCAGTTTTCTCTCCTATAAAGTGACTTTAGAATTGACAAAAGAGGATACAGAAAGAATTTTAAAATTACACAGGAGTAGCAAGCAATTAAGTTTATTTCTACCTGATCCGAAGAGTATTACATTCTATTTTTAAAGTTATGCAGATGAAGTATCCCAGAAAAAGACATATTCCATAGGTAGTTTCTTGTTTATGTTTCAACACTAGGTTTTTAAGGATCTTTGGAAGGGATTCAACTTACCTAACTCTTGGCACCACCAGCAGAGTAGAGATACACTCCAAGCTGTACACTTTGGTCTCCTTTTCTTCCAGAGGCAATAATTTTAGGAAGTAATTATCTTGGTCTACATTAGTTGACTATTTTAGGATGAGGTGCACTACTCTCAGTAAGAGCCTGCTTGCTTCTGAAGATGAAAAAGTTACCTTCAAAGATGAGTCTATCTTCATACTGAGCTCAACAATAGATATAGAGACATTTCTGATGTTAGTGTTTGTTTAGTTAAATGAATCCCACTATTTATGTTGTATTATACTGTGGTTTTAATATTATGGCTTTGTACAGGGCCTAAATAATCCATCCAGCAGATCATTTTGAAGGTCCTAAGTGTCTAGGTCTGTGCTCTACAAAAAACATTAGATGGAGCCAGGCATGACTATGCATATTTATAATTTGTATCTTTATTACTTATAACCAACCCAGTTGAATAAATGTGCTTTGTCAGCAAGTCACAATATCTGCACAGCTATATTTGAAATGGGCATTTGAACTTCATCAGTGAAGCATTGATAGGAAGTTGAATGTTTAATGTTCCACCAAATGGCTTTACACAGATCTTTAAATTACATATCTAATAAAGAAATCGAGGTCCACAAACCATTTAGGGGTACAATTTCCTCTGAGCTATGCTATTGTAAAAGCCAAGCCAGATCTCAAACTAACAGCATTCCTCCTGGTAGTGATATCTGAAACAGGATTAAATGAAGGAGAATCCGCTTGCTGTCTAAAGATTTTATAACTTGTATCATTCTCAAATCTTTAGGTGACTGGATGATATATAGCCCTAAACCTGAAGGCAGAGATTAGATTTGAGAAACATTACATATATCAGTTCTTCCATTCACAGTCACTAAGATCTCACCTATTTTATATGTTACTTTAATGATGAGATGAACTTGAAGTGCTGATATTTTCCTGTTTGCAAGATAGAGAATCTAAACATTCAGTTTAGATGAGGTGTCTTTTAAAGAGCCATAAAATAGATTAATCCCATTTTAGGAAATCATTGTATTCTAAATGTAGCCTGCTTTCTACAGGACTATAGGTGAGGGCACTTTTCTGAGAGAAAGCACTCGATATTTCTGTTCTGCTTCTCTTTGGTCCCAAACCCACACAAGGCATTAAGCAACAAGGCTGGGCAAAATAGGAGTTCCATCCCACTGGCAACAACGCAAAGCAGTCACAGGTTATTCTGTGCTGAATTTAATGTTCTACTTAAATTTAATGAAAAAGTTTGTATTCATATCTAAAAAGCTTTTTAACAACTTTCTTACTACCTTGGAGCTCCCAAAAAAATGCTATGTAGTAGTCCTCAAAAGCTCCATTTCAAGGGATCTTGACAATTAAGAAAAGACAGTGTGATTGTCTACGTTGTTTTGAAATATTGGCTTGCCGCCTACCCAAAACTAAACAAAGGCTTACTTTGGCTTTTAGGTCAGACCAATACAGGCCAAGCTTGAGCTCTGATTTGCCCCATACGAGGAAATATAATGGAGTGGAAGCAGCAGCTACTTAATATAGGAGTTAAAATTACCCGTGACTGAAGTGAGCACATCAATCAAAAGTTTTGGCATGTAATGAGCTAGAAAAACTGGTGTGGCAGGTTTGGGGGCAGGAAAAGGCTTCACTGTGTATTCAGCAGTTTCCAAATTACCATGACATCCCTTTGCATAAACCACCCGACTTCCAGCAGGTGGATTTTACAGGCATTGTGCTGCCAGCACAAAGATGGATCAAGTGGGAGCATTCAAAATAGCTTCCTGTTTTGTGTTCTTAAAATCAGGATTCCATGAAGTCTGCCAAAATTCTTAACATTTTTAGAAGCTAGACTGTAAAATAATAAAAGGGACAGAAAATGAAGAATGAAAAATGTGACAGGTTTAATACATTACACAAGAAACGGTGCTTGCTTTCTGTGCCCTGAAAACCCCAATTTTTTAATATAAAGAGCTACATTGAAATGAATCAGGGAGAAATGCTCTAATCTTTCTGAGGTGTCTTCCTAATGCGTGCTTGTCATTCAGTGTTCTTAGCAATAACACATAATATCTCCTCTCTTACCACTGGAATGCTTTTTGATTTATTATTCCTGTCTTGATCTTTCAGAAAAAGGTACTGACATGTTTACATGTCTAAAATCATTAGCTAAAAAATCTCTCCTAAATATATAATGATTGCAAAAGTGCATTTGGGAAGAGATCAGATCCATGTTATGACACTTTTCTATAAATGCCTTCCAGGCATCTATATATAGGGGATCAAATTCTTCTTTTAGATTCCCACATGGTAATGTAGTGTGAGTTATGTAGGAAATCCTTGCAATCATCCCAGAGAAGATCACAGGCAGTTCAGAACTTTAGGGTGTGCTTCTAAGTTAGTGCATCAGAGGCCCTCTGTTCTAGGAGATTTAATCTTTTTTTTTTTTCTTTTTTTTTTTTTTTTTTCCCCCCCCCTTAACAAGGTGTCCTAAGATTTAAAAGCAGAAAATACATTTTCATTATCTATCCTCTTTTGTTATAAAAAGCACGCCATTTTTGTGTATGTTTCAAGCCATGCTAAAAACATGTTTCTTGAGGAGTGTTAAATTGGACTCTGCTGATGTTGCAGGACTGCTAACCCACCCTGTTGGATATTCAGTCTGTGTCACTGCAAAGTGCGCAACACAGATATTCATAGAATTGCTAGAAAAATCCAGTGTTCAATGGTCATAGGATTTCCAGCTGTGTGGAATCATGGTTTAGTTTCAGGATACACTGGGTTGTAACTGTTACAAACTGGAAACAGTTCATTTGAAATTGTTTTCCTTTTTTCTTATTTATGCCACTGCAGCACAAAACCTCAAAATTTAAGCTGAGGAGCTAAGAAAAGGCAGAAGCAAAGGAAGATGAGAAGGAAAACTGCAAATCTACATCTACAGGAACAGCCACCTTTTGCAGGTTGATAGGTTAAAAACAATGTAAGTGTTTTCCAGAAGCTGAAGGGAAGGCTTTAGTTAACAAGGGATTTTAAACTCAGATCAGAACATATATTAAAGAATGACTCAACATCTAGTACTTGAGCTGGACACATCAATTTTAGCTGGCAAAAATTTAGGTGAAATCTAAGCTCCAGTTGCAATCTGTTTGCAAGCTGTTTGCCATTGATTTCTGTGAATGCAGGATTTTCCCCCAGCTTCTCCTCATCAGCGTATTACTAGAAACTTCCCCTCTGTTTTTGCTTTCTAACACAATGCAAATCTCAGCACACAAGAGACAATTGGCCCCTTACAACTTCAGCTGTGACTCTTACTTCACACTCCTGTTATTCTGTCCTCATGTCTTCTGTTCCTGCTTTCCCCACAGAGAAATTTTTATGAACACTTTTCTGTTCATAAAAATGTATTCAGTAGCAGGCTCAAAAGAAAAAAACCCTCAGCAGCCATTTAATTTGTTATTCTATGTATGAAAGCAGAAGCCAGGGATAATATTTTTTTTTTAAATGCAAAATTTTACAGGAATAGCAACATTGAAAAGCAGATAATCTATCCCTTTTCTTTGGTCAGAGCATAATTAAAAAAAAAAAAAAATCTTCATTAAAGAGCATGTGTTTGAAGTCTGGCACTTAAATGATCTATACTGGCTCTAGATCAAGAGGTTCTTCTGATGTCTTTTTCTCTGCTCAGTAACTAAATCCACAACTCCCTTGCAGACCCCATCTTTCTCCTTCCCTACCTTTAATGGGATAAAGTCTTCTGAGCTAAAGCCAAAAATTGTTTTGAATTTAATCTGTGGTATTGTCTGTCTCTTTTTAAGGGTTGACATCAATTTGCTGTTCTGCATATTTCATGCAAGTTAAAATCAAATCCAAATATTCCATTAATATAGATAAAACATCAGAATGATGAAACTGTTACTTATATCTTCAACATAGATCTGATCTAACAGAAATCTTTCCAGGGAGACTTGCATGGTAGTTGTATCAAATACTGTGTTCCTTGCATTAAATTTTGTGTTTTTTCTTTTCTTTTTGAGAATTACTTTCAAAAGATTTGCAATTTCAGATGAAGTCTAAAATTCTTAACTCATTGTTAAATTACCTACATTCCTCATCCTCTATATCCAGCATGTTCCTTTTAAAATTGTTTCCATAGTGTAATGGCTTTTCAGGGGAAAAAAAAAAAAAAAAAAAGGTCATGCCTAGGCACAGTTATGGATGAGTTATAAAGGAGAACAACAGGTTGCTTGCATTAAGTCTCAAAGTCAAGAAAAAGCAAAAAGAAATTACTATTGCAAATATACTTAAAGAAAGGAAATGAGCTTACAATTAAAATTTTAAATAAAATCTGTCAGACAACACAAGTTGGTTAAATTAGTACCTGATTTTGCCTAAATGAAAAAGAGATCAAATACTTATTTTTCCTACTAGCCAGGGATAGCTCTTTAAGCTAAGGGAATTAAATGCCTGTTTTTATCCGTCTTTTCCCCCTGCAGTACATAATCACTGTCTGTCACACTTTGATGTCATAATCATCCACTGAAGCTTCACTGTTAAAGAGTAAATCTGCTTAACACACCAAAAAAAAAAAAAAAAAAAAAAAAGCACTGCCTTTTATTGCTTCAGTGGCAACAAATTTGAATTACAGACGTGGGTTCTTATGTCACTCTGGCCTTAGTGAAATAATTTTGAAAGGCAAAAGTGCATTTTTAAAACTATACCTTAATCAGTTCAAACAGTAACTGCAACTGTTTCCTACAAAGTAAGCATAAAGAGTCCTTTCTTGTGTATAATGTATGTGAGCAGCATGACCTCAGTGTCAAATAGTACTTCACAATATCTATTTGCAATAATTTTTTCATACAAGGAAGACATTTAAACCATGGTATAGATTTCAGCTGAGAATGAAATACTCTTTTATGTCTTTAGTTTTTTAAAAAGGTTGGTTTACATTTGGATCAGCTGACCCAAAATGAAGACAGTATCCAGTTCATTTCTGGAACAAAGTTGAAAGTTGCCCTCTATTTGATGTTATAATACATTTTTAATGCCAAGTGAAAGTGCTAGCTCCTGTTTAAAATTTTCTGTTATGTATTTGCAACAGTCACATTTTTTCTGTTGTTTTTCTTCTTTTTAAGTCCTGTCCAGTTTTTATGTAACTTACTGAGCCATTTAATGTATGATTCACTGCATCTCTCTATTAAGATTAATTACAATAATCAGTTAAGGGAAAGGACTTTCTCATTTCCAGTAATTGTTGACATGCTCCTGCTGGACACCATATTACTATCAGCTATAGTGGAAAGGAAAAAATAAATCAAAAAGAGATGGGAGAAAGAAGAATGAGATAATCTGTTTTCAATATCAGTAGCCAGATTATTTCTTTTTCAACTTTTCAATTTTTACTGTAGGGTTCCCATAAACCAAATCCAATTTCCATAAAAATGCTGACAAAAAAGGCTTCTCAGTGTAAAAGTATAACTGAATGTTAACAACAAACCTTAGGAAGTCACACCCATCATACAACTTGTGCTTCCTGATTTTGTCCTTGCTATATTACCAAGAAATCTTTTTTTTTTTTTTTTTTTTTTTTTTTCAACAGTATTCTAATAAAATGTTGTTGTTAAGCACTCCTGAACTGGTACTTATTCTATATAGTGGGTCTGTAGAGAAGCTGTAGTCAGATGCCAAAAATACCTCTTTGCTACACAGAATACTCAATGTTCTTTTATTAGGTTAAGGAGTTGAGCATTTCAGTTTAATTATCCTTTGGTAAGATAGTATAATAACTACAGTGCAAACTGCTTTCCCTATTATATTTCTCTGGTGTCTTTCCTGTCTATTGGGTTTTCAAACGGTATTTCTCTATAGAGTATAGGGGTAGAAATTGTGGTTCCAATATATTTACAGTCAATGCAAATAGTATGATATAAAATCAGTTGCTTTACTCAACAAAGTAGAAAAGATTGTTGCATTTCATTACCCATATCATGTAGTAATTTTAACCTAGTTTAAGCTTTGACTGCCTTGGTAACAGCTGGAATAGCCAAGGAAATGTCAGCTCATTTGTGCACAGTCTCTACATTTGATCAACTGCACTAAAAAGCCATCAGAGGAATCCACAGGAAGGATTGATCAAGGAGTGCAGATAACCTGTACTTGTGTCAAATAAAACTGATGCTCAAACTCATCTCAAATTCATCAATGTGAACCTGAAATATCTGTCACTTTGCACTCTTAATGACAAAACAATAAAAAGAATACAAATAAAATGAGGTGCTTGTAAACACAAACAATGAACTGATGCTTTTCTTAAAATGAAGAAAAAGTTGGGACCATAAGACAGCACCTTTGGACTCAAGGAAAGAAACACTGGCTGTTTTCAATACAACTGCCTGTCAGCTTGAATGTGATCTCATTTTCTTTCTTATTCTGAATACACTAGTTTAATAACATTATGGATGCTTTAATGCATAACAGTCTATTAAAAAAAATGGAAGAAAATAAATTATATTTTTTTTTCTAAGATCCAGCAACTATTGTTTGACTTTCTATGCCTGTTCTTTCATTATCCCAAAATGAGTTTCCTTTCAGAGGCAGCAGAATGGTTTGACACAGCAAAACAAATAGCTCTCCTCTCCCTCCCTATTAGACTCACAAGCCACGTGCAGGTCCGCACTGCTGCAATAAACACAGTGTGTTTTATAAATCAGTCAATTCATGCTTCTTCACAACAGCAGACTCAGCTTAATGGCGCATGCTACTTTTAAATGTACAACTCCTAAATTATTTTTCCCCTTGGCACTTGTGAGTGTGAGGAACCAGTAACATTAGTTCAACTCAAGCCTGCTTCAAGGAAGCGTGTCTGAGTCAAGCTCTGTCACTGCAAAGCAAATGCAATCCTGATTCATAAGGTGTCTTCTGTCTTTAGGAGAAGTTGGGCCGTAAAAAAGATGACTCCCTTTGTGTGGTAATTTTGGGCTACATAAAGGGATGCCTGAAGCCTATTGACTTTATAAACCTGCTTCGGTAGCAACCACAGCATGGAAATTACACCATGGAATGCAGATACTAACAAATGCATTTTTAAATAAGTATCAAAAAAGGGAGGTGATGTCCAGATCATAGGGCTGCTGTGGACTTTCTGTTTTACAATCTGATATAATTCAGGTGACAGTTCAATAAAACTAGGTGCATTTTAAATGTAAATATGTAAATATCTTTACTGACTCCCAACAGAACTGCAGGCATCTTGAAGTTGTAAGTTAAACAAGTGTGTCAGAGAGGAGTAATGTCTTTTGATAAACCTAGTGACATAGCTAGGGAAAGAAAGACAAACTTTCAGACACAAAATACATTTCTCTGTTCAGTTAACAGTTAGTCTAGTAAAAGATCACTCCCCATAAAACTTGATTCCTTTTCTAACCTCAGACATTATAGCTAATGTTCCTATCCATTCTTAATTCTAGGCATATATTTAAGAATTTGCTGCATCAGAGACTCAGTGAAAGCTCTGAGATATTTTATAGTAATTCAAAAGAGAACCGGCATAGAAAATTTTTAAAGTTAGTTCTGATGCAGCTGTATTCTGAGTCTACATTTTGGCTCTGACCCTTCACCACATGTGAGCACCAGCCATGTCATTCCTGGCCAAGCTGATGTGGTACTGAGAGCAACAGTATCTTGGACTCCTGTTACTGCCATAGATATGTTACGCAGAAGGAGGATATCATCCATATTGTATCTTACCTATGCTGGCAAAGCCTTAATCTCCTAATATGTCCCTTACCTACTTATATTAGGAATTCACTTTTCCCAGTTTTACATGTGCAACTGTTTTTTTTTAAAAAAAAAAAAAAAAAAAAAAAAAAAAAGGTTTTTAATAGTATAAATCATTCAGGTTATCAAACTTCTTTTAAAGATTTGTTCTTTAAAATTATTCAACCACTTATGAAGGATGAAGGAGAACTTGGAAAGATACATGGAAAGGTAACAAAAATGGTCACAGGTATGGAAGTGTTTCTACATAAAGACTAGGTTAGAAAAGAGGCTACAAAAAGACATAGGATACAGTCCTATGAAATCATGAATTCTAAAAAGTTTAATGGGAAATCTGTTTTTCCCACTGGGAGATCTGGGTAATATTTAAGGAAACGATCAAGCAGAAGTCTTAAAACAAAAGGAATCACACTTCTTAAATTGATCTATTATATTTCCAATTACATTATGTGGATTTAATATGTCTTGTTACAAAGTGAAAACACTATGTTTAATGCTATAATTTCTGGAAAAGTGCAAAATAAACAGAATCTAAGTATGTCATAGTTCTGGGGGAAAAAAAAGGGGCAACAGAATTAAGGGTATTCTATTATGGTTTTTATTCTTACTTGCCATTAATTCTTCTACTTCTCTAACCATATTTTTGCATGTGTTGTTATTTCTGACCTGACCTAATCTCAGTTGTAGGTCAAAAAGTAGAACCTTTACCCTTGAAAACAAAGTCTGAGAAAAGTTAATGTAAATCATTATATGCATTTGACAATTACGGATAGTTACTGCACCCTGACTAGTACTTCTGAGAGCTCTTTCCTGTTTATAACAACCATTGCTTATTCTTAGTTTTAGATTTTTGAAATAATATAAATTGTTTGTGCATAAACCAACAGAAATTCACTATGACAAGACAATTTAATACAGATCACATAGCAATTATAACTAAACTATCTCTGACAGATGTTTGGCTAAACTGTTAATAACCTTCAGTGATCTTAAAGGAAACATGAACAGATAATTTTTTTGTATTTGTTTCTAATAGGCATTTCTATTTTTTCCTTTTTCACTGGAAAAATTAGAAAGACATATATTGAAGGTCAGAAGTGCATCCCATATAGTTTTGTAAGAATGCAGAGATACAAAGCACATCCCGTCCATGAAGCTTCTGTGGAGACTGCTGATCACAAGGGATGGATTTTATCATTAATGACCAAATGAGTGCACACATCAACCTCACAAATGTATCTCTGTACAAAGGAGTTCTCTCAAGTGACTTTTTCAAGTGGAAGACATAGGGACAGGCTGTTTCTCATAATTCAATATACCCTGAAGTCTTTAAACTGCTCTGCTATTTTTTGCCTTTCTACACATTCCATATCACTCAGTTGTAGCATCATGATGTGTTTTGGCCAGTGCAGAAGAGTTGTTCTAAGCAAATTTCAGGTATCTGAAACTGATCTTTGATCTTTTTTTTTTTTTTTTTTTTTATTTTTGCTGCTATCTAGCTATGTCTGATATTAAATGGTAATGCTGCTTCACGCTCACTATGGCATTAATGGACATTCCCATGTCTGTGAGACATTTCAGAAGCTAATCCATTTTGCAGGGAAATACTTCATGTACTTGTAATAAACATATTCTGAAAGTTAGTGAAAATAGAACTTTGTCCATTTCTCTACATAGGAGAACCAGAAAAAAAAAAAACCATCTGTCAGTCCATCTAGTTTGCTGACCGAACATATCTTCTGCCTGGCAGCAAAAATTTCTTATCTTGCAGACAAGTAGCAATATTCACATTTCATATTGTTGATTAACACTTTGCTTACCATGCAAAGTTTAACCCCACCACGTTGTCTCCTCTGCAATTAACGAGTCTTGCTGTATTTACAGATCTTGGATTAAACAAGTAGACAACCATTCTTCAATTTCCTTGAGATTTATTTCACAAAGATTCAGAACTGCAATATGCAGCCATTAGCTTTCTTTTCTGTTTACTTCATTGGCAATAGCATTATCTCTGTTTTAAATACAACAACATAGCTCTATATTTTGCAAAACATATATGTCAAATGGTGGTACAGTGTATTGCCATGAATTCTACTGTTAGGACTGAAACAGGATCAAGCCAATTCCTCACTGAATTTTCTCCATTCTCCCGATCCTCCATCTTTCTAGCAGAGCAACTCCAACATCAGGACTGTAAGTCTTGATGCACATTTAGTAAGTATGCTTTCCATACCAATAGATTTCACATCTTGCCCATCTGAAGAAAAAAATACAATTGTGAATGTAAATTCATCTTGAAGACCCAGCATGACTCCCATTGGCATTAAAAAGAGTGCACAGGTGTCTTCAGAAAAGGATTATAGAAAATGAAGTTATGTTGGTGCCAAAACTGTGCAATAGTGAGAGTGTTTTGAGAATTATGACTCACTTTAAAGACCTTGAATGGAAAGGAACATCTACAGGCTTTTTACTGACTCAACTTTTTGTACCTGTGAAAACTGTCTTTACACATCAATTAGAAAAGGGTATTAGAACTAAAAATGTTATAATGAATTCAATAATATTGTTCTTAAAGAACTAGAAAGACTTCAGTCCTGAATATTGCATTTAGAGTTTAAAAGTAGTTGGTGGTAGATGTCTGGTAGATGATGAGTACTACTGGTATAACAGTAACAATAATAAAAATAATAAAACAGCTTTAAATATACTTTTTTATGATTTTGGAAGACTTTCTTACTTTAATTTTTAAAGTTGAGAAAGACTGGATCCCTAAAGCTACTAAGTTGTATCACTAACTCCTTTAGCTGTTATGTAGGTCCTGTGTTCCTTCCCCGAATGACACATTTTTAAACTAGAACAACACCCCATGCATATGAACGAAAGTTAGAAAAATGAAGAAATCATACAATTTTTAAAACATGCTTCTTAGAAAAACAGTAATGTCATCCTATTCTTTGTCTTTAGATACACATTATTAAGCTTATGTATAAAGAACTTCAAATGAAATAGAATGTTCTTTGTTTGGAACTGGGTTTTGAATGACATTTTAATATTTTTTTCATAAACTAAACTCTTTTCTGTTATGAGATATACTACTCAATTCAATTAGTTTATTCTGATGACTGCATAGTATTTGTTGGTAGCTTTTCTTGACATTCCCGCAAGAGGTCTTCTTTGACCATCAGTTCCAGGAATATACTTTTACATCTTTTATTCATCGCTATCTTCACATCTTCTCTGGGTAAGAGAGAATTTTCCATATCCAAATACTGGAAGTCATTTCTGGTCCTTGTGCAAGTGTGTACATTAAAAGCATGGTTCTGGCACATGTAGAAATGACTGTTTATTATATCAATCATTAATCATTAATCTTGTTTTTTCTCTTTGTGTTTTATGTGCTAAGGCTTTTATTATCTAAGGGCATGAATTCTTTGAGCCATGGTCTTTCTTTTTCTTTTTTATGTGTACAGTGCCTGACAGAGTCAAATCTAACTCTGTTGCATAGAAATAAACAATAAAAATAGAAATAATAGTAGTAAAATATGGCCTTGAATTAATGGCTAAACAAAGCACAGCTTCCTGCTAAAAGAAGAGAAAGTGACTCCGCACTGACAGCAGGGAATGAGAACACAAAACTTCAGACAGAACCCCTCTTCACTTTTCCACAGACACATATACAGGCATAGAAGGTGGATGGAGAATGGAAAGTTTTACTCCAGATAATACAATAATGTCACTATCTACAGCAATCCACATTCAGAGATGTCTTTAATTCTCATTTTAGGGACACTGAATAAATAAGCCCTTGAACAATATTCCTGTGATCCCAAAGTATAAGGTGCTTCAGGAGAACTGAGTCAAAAAAGAAAAGGAAACTGTAGTGATTTGATGAATTTGTACAAATTAGGAAACTGTAAATACAAGTCAGAGCCTATATGCATTCCTAATTATAAAATGCAGGGATAGCAGCATTGTAGACAGGGACCTGTTTTTGTCCAATAAACCCATAATACTGAAATATATATATATATATATATATATATATATACACACACAAGATTTGGTCACAGCTATGTACTGTGGAAGAAATTCAGCTTGTTTAGCAGTCCGCTTCAGTTGAGGGTGTTCATGGATGTAAATGCCAATGATGAGCTGACAGTGAAAAAGATGTGAGTTTTGTAAGGGGCTAATTAGAGAATTCCAGGTAGGTGCTGTGGTTGCCTTTGAGCTTTTTAGCTGGTGGGCATCCCTCTGCTGAGGACTGCAATGTGAGACCAGTATAACTACAATTCTCGTTCATGCTCTCTGTTATGATGTGCTATGGTACCAGGCTTGGTGCTCACATGAGTGGGAAACAAAACTCCTCTAAAACCTCAAGGTTAAAAGTTCCTGGTGAGGATGGAGCCCTCATTCCCTATGAGTTTCCCCTGGGAGATGGCTAGACCTCCCAACAGTAAAGCTAAAGTCTCTATGAAAAAAAGATGCAGAGGAATGCGCCTACACATATATTCAAGAAAAAGCACATTTGTTCAACTTTACAATTTACACCTGACAGATCAAAATGTGTCTGACAATAAGAAATATCTAATACAAAGCCATGCATATATATTTTTGTATGTGCACACAAAAGAACCCCTAAACCGGACTCACCAATTGTAAGTATGATATTCTTTTCATGCAGTTTTTTGTTTGAAATAAAGACTAGGCTTAACACAAACTATAATAACTGTTCATCTCATATTCCTTGAACAGTTTCAGCACCAAACAGAGTCAGCAACTAAACTACCAGTTAGTCTTCAGATAAGAACATATCTAAAAAAAATTACAATACTGGGGAGTGGGGGGGGTGGTGGTGTGGTGAAGGGGAGGGGTATTTATGTATGTATGTGCTTATCACTACGTAAACATGGAAAATGGTCTTGTAAACTCCCCCCTTGAAATACAGACTTATTGATGTAAATGCAGTGAGCAAGAGAA
Source organism: Athene cunicularia (assembly GCF_003259725.1). NCBI lineage: Eukaryota > Metazoa > Chordata > Aves > Strigiformes > Strigidae > Athene > Athene cunicularia. Next base: position 42,462,452 of record NW_020799097.1, on the reverse strand, counting down.
TTAACTTATAAAATGACTGATAGGTATTTCTGTTGCTTTTATTTAAAGAATCATGGAAAAAATGCATTTGATCAAAACAAGTACTTTTTTCATAACATAATGTCTGTGGTTGAGATTTAAGTAACTTTCCCTGTATTTATCTTGGTGACTTAGTATAAATACACATTTATAAAAATTGCAATTTATGTTACTTTTAAAAATTTAAATATACATTAGAAAACAAACCAACAAAAACCCAAAACAATGCAATGCTGACTGGAAGCTTTCTTTTATAAAGTAGAAAAATTGTAACACAGGTCACAGTCATGAAATAAGATTTTTTTTTGTGTATTTCAGCTGTAATTCAGAATAAACATTGAATTAACACTCTGAGAAGAAAAGGAAGGAACATTTTGCTTTGGACTAAACTTTTATGTGATTTCATTACACCAATATGTAAGGTATTTTGTTTGGATTATCTTTCTTTTTTTCAGTGGAATAATTAGAAACTTTAAGGAAGTGAGACAAAAATGTTACATATATTTTAATTATCAAGACAATTAGGTATCTTGTTTTCATTTTCATGATTGCTTGCTTCTTGCAGTGCTTTGAGAACGAAAACAAATTGTCCTCTCAATTTCTTTCCTCTCTTCTGGAATTCTAGGGTCATTAGGCTTTCTGTCACTCTGATTACAGAGAATTTTTTGTGTTGGCAAATTTTAGATCAAGACAATATAACAACAACATTTTATCTCGTCTCTGGACTTTTGTTTATTCAGTTCCACAGCCAATGGACAAGGTTACTGAAAAATGATGCCGTGTCTTTCCTTACATAAAGATGGGATGTCTAAGAGACGTCTTTAAGCCACAGTAGCTGTAGTCATTGGTACATTTTGTATAATTATACAGAAGAGTAAAACTGCTACTATCTTTACATATAGAATGATAGTTTTCCGAATTAAAAGTAAATAAATAAATAAATACACCGTGGTATGAACTACCTAGTGCCTTGTAGTCACTGGAATTTTAGATAGCCCACAGAGCTGTTTCAGTTATAATGAAAAAATATCACTTTATATACACTCTTGTTTGCTGATAGTCATAGATGCTCTTAGCTTACTTTAGAATTACCTTCTTGTTGTTGCTGTTCGTTTATAATAAATGTAGTCTTCCCTTCTCTACTAAACAAAAGTAATCTATCTGGAACATGGAAAGCTGCTTTGTATTTTTGGTATAACTTTAGACTTTATCAACTTTTTAGAAAATAAAAACAAAATAGGGGGGAAGCAGATGAAAAATTCCCTAGAAGAAAATCCTTAATGTCCATGTAATGAGAAGAAATCAGAAACTTAAGGTTAAGAGCAACAAATAAGTGTGTGGTGGAAATTAATGTAAATTCTTATATTGACCAAATAATATCTGTAAGAAATATATGTTTCTTCCTTCAAGACTGACATATTTATTTTGTCTCAAATTTAAATTTAGTATAAGAGTATTTTCTTATCTGTGACATTTGAAAAAAGTAAATCCACACCAGAATATTTTTGATTCAGATCACATTAATGGGCTAATTATCTACTCAAGAAAATTAATTAGGATTTCCCCTGTAACCTTTTCTCTGAAGATGCTGGTATGCATTGAGAGTCCCTGATTTACTATAAAATTAGTAGACTTGGGTCCAAAATTTTCATTGGAATAGAACGTATGCCTTGCTTTGTAGGTTAAAATTCTACTAATGGCCTTGAAGAGAAAGGTTTTATATGAAAATGGGCATTGCCCTTGTGATTAAATTACCTTTAGGACCACATTTGTTCTTTCTGGAGGAACAGACAGATCTGAGACTAATTTAGAATAGTCTCACACTAGAGTAGTCAGAAGGCCATCAATGACTACATGAGCTGCTTTACTCTTAATAATAAATTCTATGAAACCCTGTCTTTCCCATTTTTATTTTCTTCTACCCTGGCTATTTCCTATGTTCCAGGCAAGATTTATCCACTCTAATGATCATACAGAAGGAGAATAATCTCCAAGTTTGGCATGGCTTCTTGCAGCCACCAGGATATCATGAAAATAATTGTGCAAAATAGAAATTTTAACTTTTAAAATGGTTGTGTTAATAATCTTTCTTGAATACAGCCAATCTCACTCCTAAATTAACTCATCATTTCAATTATTATTGTATGAAAAGTATTATGTAACTCCAACTCTCCACTGGACCAAGACCATCAGCCGGGCACTTGGACCATGGATCTTGGTTTGGACAGATGCAATATATTGAAAATTTAAAGTAGATTCACTATAGTTTGCCACAATTCATAAGCATGACTCAGCCCATGTGCTATATGCAATCTCTGTAAAACACTTCTTCATAAACACACTAATTCCACAAAGAAGAATGATTTGGAGGCAGGGGTAATATCTTTTGTTAAACAATTAAATGTGATAGGGACAAGGAGTTGAGTTTGGAGAACACGATTTCTTCATGAGATCCCTCATGAAGCATATTCTATCCATGATCCCAGTTGCATTTCCTTAGGTAATGAAGTAATCTCACAGAAGAACTTTCATTTTTAGCAGCATTTCTGTCTATTTCTACTAAAATAAGACTAGCTTTAGTCTCTACAGTAGTTTTAGGGCACATATAGGAACCGGATCAGAGTTGAAAGTGACCATATTTTGATCAACATTATTTTATGTGTGAGAAAAACAAGTAAGCGAACAAGATCTGTTTCTGTATTCCCTACTATTTGACCCAGATGCATATTTTAAAAATATTCTGTCCTCATTATGAAAGAGGATTTTCTAGATTAGGATTATTATTTAAGGTTATTGATGATTCAATCAACATTAAAGAACATTTTTCACAGTTGTTCCCAGTGAAATGTGTGCAGCCATGCTTTAGAGGGTACTCAGCTCAGTGGGAAAAATCAGATAGATCACAGAACTGTATTTGTGTAGTTGAAAGGATCATGACTTAGTCTACTAACCCAAGCTATGTATACTCATCTCTTCTTACACTGAGATCATATCTTGAGGTTAAAAAGCAGAGCACAAATATCTTAAACAAAGATTGATGTCTGATCTGTTATCAGAGATCTGGAAGGCCTACTCTGGTAGTCTGAAAGAGGTACGAAAAGAGTCCCCATGTCCAGGGCAGGCTCATTATCCATGAAACATTGCAAAACATTTTCTACCCTACACTAAAAATATGAGTCTCCGTCTGGTTGTGGACAGGATGCCAACGATATGCCTGGATGTCTCAGTATCAGTATATTCGGTATACATGTTACAAAAGTGATTCCCAGAAGAAATGATTGATGCCTTTTGTATTACAGCAAGAAAATGGTCCAATATTGAAGGCACAGATGATTTAAAGCCAGGATATACAGCTTCAGTATTAGTCATAAATTTATTTTTCAGTATTCAGGCCAATGTATTAGCAAACAACAAAATGTGGCTCATACACTTATGAGAACATTTTTAATGACAAATTTTATTCAAGCTTATTTCGTTACTTTTTTCTCAGTAGTGTGAACTGTGAATTAAGTTGAATACAAAAGGTTTTCACTGCACTGAATTACCTGTTTCACCTTGAAAAGCCACACAAAATGAAGCTCTTAAAGCCTTTTGAAAATGACCTTTTTCCTCAGCAATGATTTATCTTTCCCCTCGAAAATCCCTTTTACAAAAGGGAGTATGATTAAAGGAAGCCAAGCAGCACAAACACTCGGTGAAGATCCTGCTTATCTGGAACTCACTTGACAATGTATGTTTTTGGGGTCGGGAATGCTGCAGGTTCAAGGGATAATTCTGCCTTTCAAGCACTTCAATTTATTTCATGCCTGAGCACTGTCATTGTACGCAGACAAGATGAAACGCATCGTTGTGTAAAGAAATTGAAATGAAATCCTACTTGACCCAGCAGGATGGGGCATTATGTTTGACTCAGTAGTGATTCCTGGAATAATATCTAATTCCAGGAGGAAAATTTCTTGATATGGCCACCTGCTGTGAGTGTCTTTGTCCAGGGATCACAAGTTGTTCTGGGTGACTGGGCTCAGGACATGCCTAGAAGAAAGCAGCCAGCCTCCTGCTGGCATTTAGATCTCTTCATTTTCTGTATGCTGCCATTCAGTGGGAATGAGTGAATGAAGAGCAGGAGAAAGCTGAAGCACTTCAACAGGAAGACACATGCTCCAGCAGAAATGAGAGCTAAAAACCGTTTGACCCGGGTTTCTCATGCAGGTTTCTTGAGGAGGAAGGGGGAAATGTGAAATTAAGAGTCATTGTTTTTTTCCTTGACAGGCAAGTTTTTAATTTTTTTTGGTCACGCAGGCCAGTCACTGAGATGTCATTCCCCATTCGGTCCCTGTGAAGTGTTTACTTTGAAAAGGCTGCACACCACCAGATTAAATAAAATGGGAGCACTCCATGTCTCACAAGAGGGAATCGTGCAGACAGCTTTATTACTTCTGTCAGAGAACAAAGGTTTTCCCAGCATGCAGGGGATTATTAGGCCAGCAGCAAATAAATGGAATGCGCAGTGTCAAAACTTCAAATATGACTAACAGAGAGGAGAGGGGGGGAGAATCCATAATTGATTTTTCTGCCGCTACAGTATGAAGAATAAAACTATTCAGGTGATATCACCTAGGCAGCTTCACTATTGGGATAGAATCCAATTTTGATGCAAAATTCCATAATTGCCAACTAATATTATTGCTACAGAAACTGATAATTACCTCGCCCCTCCCTCCAAACAGTTCATGCATATAGTATCAAAATATACTTTTATATATTAGAAGCAACATTTATTCATGCTAGAAAAAAAAGACCAACCTTCCATTAATATTGGTTTAAGACTTCCGAGAAGTTCATTAGAAGACCCAGCATTTATTTATTGAATTGACTAAATGATTCTTCTTTGCAAATGCATGCTAACATAGGCAGCTCATACTTTTTTTTTTTTTTTTTTTTTTTTTTTTTTTTTTTTT
>NW_020799097.1:42438246-42457426 GCF_003259725.1 Athene cunicularia | reverse complement strand
ATTGAAATGAAAAAAAAAAAAAAACAAAAAAAAAAAAAAACCAAAAAACCAAAACTAATTAAAAACTAGAGGGAGAAAAATACCTTGGCCAATATTTACTTTCTTTTCATAATAAGTTCTGCTTTCCATTATATCCTTACACCAAAACTGATATGAGTGCAACAGCCTAAATTGGGTCTGGAATTTACACTTTGATATTTCAACTGCAAACACTGCTGTTAGGAATGAGCTAAAAGGTGCATTTGCTGCAATGTATTACTCAAGTTCTGTGCATCTCTATTGCCCTGTCCAATATAGTGCTCATGTTTTCAGCCTTCATGTTACAATGCTTGATTTTGCAGAAGCATGAGAGGTTAAGGAACCAAAATGTAATAAGAGAGTGGGTAAGTTTTTTGTTTTGTTTTGGTTTGGTTTTTTTTAAATGCCAAGAAAAATTAGGAGCCATGAATGCCTTAGGTCATGAAGTAATCTTAGTGCCCATAATGAAAAGAATTTATCAGACCTAAACATGTCAATTTACATTAAAAGAAAAGGAATCTCACTCACAGGCACAATATCCAACAGATAGGACCAAATTCTGTTCCTGTTCAGTTCAGAAGGAGTTTTTGCTATCAGCTTGAATAGAAAAAGTAGCCAAATCCTCTATGCCATATTTTCAGTGCCAGCTTCCTTAACTTTATGGCACGAGTTGGCACTGGCAATGAATTATATCTACATTTATGTGCATCTGCAATTAATTATCAGCACAGATAAGATAGGCCAGGTTATAACCCTTCTTCAAAGCCAGGCTTTAGTGCATTACTGAAATATGCCTAGTCGTAACAACAGTCATTTCTTGTCACCGAAGTGACAAGTTTATATTTGACCCATCAGAAACCAAATTATGATGTGTATGTGGCACTGTAAATGTTTTAACTTCCAGGGGAATAATCCCTTGAACTCCTGATTTGCAAATTCAAGAAAATCAGCTTTGCTATTTAATCCCATTGATGCTTAATATAGCACATAGTGTTTTCTAGCTGGTTGTAAGATTTTACAGTCACAAAAGGAACAAAATAATTTTAACAGTGTTAAGCTGTCTGTGGAACAAATTATATACATTATCGTAGAATCCAGAGTACTAATCAAACTATTGACCTCTGTACTTTTAGTACAAGCTCATGTCCAGACGGCCCATCTGTTCTAAAACTCTTTGGTATCTAATATGACAATTGGCATATACAGAGAAGGTTGCAGAGGAAGAAGAATGTGGTACAATCTTTCTTGTGATTGTATTTTGGTTACAACTCAATATGCTAACGAGGGCTGTCATGATCATGCTAGTGACATCATCCCATGAAACACCTTACCCCTCCCTGTACATGGGATACGTAGGTCTGTGGGTTGACCTAGGGGACGGACCCAAGGAAAGTGGGTATAAATCAAAGGGGAGAAAAAAGGGCTCTCTCTCTCTCTCTGCCCCTCTCTCTACCCCTTCCCCCCCGCCCCCTGGCCGTCTGGAGAGAGCAGTGAAGCAAAGAAGACAGATGCCAGCGAAGAAGATGGCTGCCTCCTGGAACCCTCACCGGCAGGATCAGCGCAGGAACCCAGACCGGTGATCTGTACTCCCCCATTCCCTCTATCTCCCCCTTTTCGTTTTTCTGTTAAGAAATGTAAAGCATATTATATTGCTCGCCACACCTTGCTCTGTACTTAGCCAACTATCATGTGTTCAATTAGTGCATTGTAGGTAGTTAATAAATGCTTGAACTTGGAGACTTGTTGTCCGCTCCAATTGGGGATTTGAGAATCTGAGTCACTTGTCCCCCTCGTCGGAGCGGGACATGACAGCGAGAAGTCCATTCCACATTGAAACAAACAGTACAAATCAAATGAGTTTGTAAAGCTGGATCCTAACTCCCACAAACCCTTCTCTAACTCCCTTGAACTTTTCTCTAGCAGATGGCCTTAGTAAATTATTTTCTAATTCAAAGTTATAATAATAATGCAAGAAAAGAAGAAGGATTTTTATCACACATACGTTAGCACAGGGTGATAATGTTTTTGAGTCTTCAGTCACAGGAGTACTGTGTATGCTACTTTCTGAAGTTAGGTATCTTTGAGTAAGCTGCATCAAGAAGCAAGAGTTTGCTTTTCTTAATTTAATTAAAATCCACTTTGGAGGAAGAGTTGCTCTCTGACAAGTGGATGTCCTGAGAAAATAGTTCATGTAGTTTTGTGGGAACCTCTTATTTCACAACTGTTAGGCATAAATAACAGCTTAAAAAAATATGACTTGAATCACAGATTTCCCCTCTAGCAATAAGCTGACTTTCAGTCTCAGATATCAATACTGGCACAGGCACAACCATCAATAAACACAATTTGTCTTCTTTTCTGAAGTAGCCAAGCTCTTTGTGACGCACTAGCAGGTACTGGTGTCTTTTCTGTGAAAAGCAGAATGAAGAACTCATACCCCTTAACCAATAGAGGTGCCTGAACATAAAAGATTAATAAATTTGGTTCACCTAAGCATACAAAATTCAGGTATGAGTTTAATCTGAGGGTTCAAAATTCCCTCACAGGTAAATATACTGTTGTTATAACCTGGTCCTGAGACCTTAAGAACCCAGTTGTCCTCTGACATTCACTGGTATTTATTGGTACTTTATACAAATTATCACCTAGATTTAATATTTCTGGGGGAGAAAAGATCATGTCTTTAATTTTGCCTGTATATCTCTACATATATCTTTGGTGATATAAGAAGATAATTAATAAATACATCCTAGATCTTCCCAGGTGCTTCAAACACTTCAAATTACAGAGTGTGACTCAGAAACCCCAGAGCGCTTCAGATTTGAATGATTCCAGGGCTTCAGAGATTTGCCATGTGCTTTGAAGCAAGATTAAAAAAGAAATTCTTAAAGCACCACGAAATTTGAAAGGCATTGCCACAAAACCCAGCAGAAATTCTCACAGACCTGCTTCAGTGTGTTGTCAGATACAGAGGTGCAGGTGGCACAAAAAAAAGATCCTGTCAGTTCTGGATACAGCTGAACAACTGTAACATTAAAAATCTCATCTGAGAAAGGAAGATGAGCCCAGGGGGCTTTTCCTCACAATTTTTGCAGGATGTGGTTGCTGCTATTCTCCATTTCCAGCTCAGTAGTGGGGCTGAGCACATATTCAAAAGATGCAAATACATTTGCACACAATAGAAAAATGTCAGGCCACACAAATCAACAAAATTGGAGAGGAAGGCCTTTACTGCCAGCCACAGTAACAATAACAGCACTCTCAATAATAAGTAAACAGCACAGATGGACCTATGCTGTTCCTCTTGTCTGGTTTATCAGGCTTGCTGTTCACCAGTCAGAACATTCATACACCCTCACCCTCATGAGCCACAGGTATGGGTCCTTTAGACCTTAGACTGGACCTCAAAAGATCATTCACAGTCTATGTCCAGACCTTCAGCATTTTTATCCAGTCTCCAGCTCTGACCTTGCGCCATTCCAGGTTCTGGTCTCCTTCTTTTCCAACTCACCAGCTAGTCCAGTGTAAAGTGCATTACCAAATTACACACACATACACACAGGAAATAGTTAGTTTAGTAAGAGGAAGGTCAGACTGCAACAATAAGATTCAGGTCTTGACCAGGGAATTATACCAAGCCACAGTTTACACGGCTGGTACAGTTTGTCCTCTCTCCTCCCCATTTCCCCATACTTGTTCCTGCATAATCCACATTGATGTCTCCCTTTTCTCACCTGTGAACACCTTTCTAAACATTTCCTAATACTGTTAGGAAGTTTTGTACATCTCCAAAACCCCATTACCACATCCTATTATAAGTTATCTTTCTCATGTGATTCGTGATAATCTTGCTTTTCTTCCTTGTAATCACTTACATTGTCCTGGCTGAGCCTCTCTAAGGTTGTGCTTGAGTGGTTCCGTCCATGGCCCAACAATTTCAGTGGCCCAAGAGACATAAAAGTTCTCCTCTTTGGTATTGTCTTCTTATTATTCTCCTTTTCATGAGCTAAGCATGTGTTCTTGTACAGAACAGAGAAGAAACTCTTCCGTGTTGGTAGACGTATCCCAAGTGAACTGACTAGCTGGCCTAAATTTGGCCTGTCAGATTTCTTTTTTGTTATGGTAGAAGGGTCGCCCACGGAGGCCAAAGCTACCCACAGCTTTTACATTCACTTCAGTCATCAGGTTGACTCCTGCCTCCCTTCTCAACAAAACAGGGCAAAACCCAAGTCCTTCATTGATCCTTTCATCTTGCCAGATAATCGAAACAACAGTGTCAAAACTCAATGTAACAATCCACCCCCCAAATCATTGTTTTCTCTATAAACTACTCTCATTTTTTGTTTCATCTATTTAGCTGAAGTTAGTTTCATTACTTTAATCTGCCTTTATATTCCAGTTTAAAAAAGTTTGGTTTATCTGCTAGTGTGACTCAAGGACCTGGCCAAAAGAAATCTGAACCAGAATGATAGTATTTAATATTTAAATGACTGGACTACATATTCCTGCAATAACATGTAGCATCTTAGAATTGTTCAAATTTTTCTTTTACACATCATCTTCACTGAGGAATTATGCCTCCTTCTATACATTTCATGAAAATTTCCCTGAATTTGCAGAGGAAAGGGGGGGAATCTGTTATTGGTTGGAGGGCAACAATTGTAATTATCAACCCTCCTATGATTATAATTAGCTGTTCTCAGCTACTGTTCAAATGTGCAGATAATGTACAGCAGAAGGATATCAAATGAAGCTTGAAAAACATTGGAGTGAATAATTTTTAAGATGAAGGAAAAAAGAAAACTAGTCCCTTAAAAGGAAGACTGGGGAAAATGTTGGCTGTTTCTGGGAGGAAATGGGAAACCTGGTTACCTGGGATATGGAGAAGGCTGGGGTACCCAATGACTTTTTTGCCTCAGTTTTCACCAGCTAGTGCATCAGCCACATCACCCAAGATGCAGAAAGAAAAGGTGGAGACTGGGAGAAAGAAGAACTACCCACCGTAGGAGAAGATCAGGTTTGAGACCATCTAAGGAACCTGAAGGTGCACAAGTAAATGGGACTCAATGAGATGTATCCGCGGGTCCTGGGGGAACTGGTGGATAAAGTGGCTAAGCCACTATCCATTGTATTTGAGAAATTGTGGCAGTCTGGTGAAGTTCCCACTGACCGGAAAAGGGGAAACATAACCCCCATTTTTAAAAAAGGCAATAAAGAGGACCTGTGGAACTACAGGCCAGTCAGTCTCATCTCTGTTCCTGGCAGGATCATGGAGTGGAATATATGCTAGGGCAGATGGAAAATAAGAAGGTGATTGGTGACAACAAACATGGCTTTATTAAGGGCAAATTGTTCCTGATTAATTTGGTGGCCTTCTACAATGGATTTACAGCTTTGTGGATAAGGGAAGAGCAAGTGACCTCATCTACGTAGACTTCTGCAAAGCATTTGACACTGTCCTGCATGACACCCTTGTCTCTAAATTGGAGATACGTGGATGTGTTGGATGGACCACTTGGCGGAGAAGGAGAAAGTGTGGTTGACACTCTGGAGGGAAGGGATGTGTCATCCAGAGGGACCTCGACATACTGGAGAGGTGGGCCTGTGCAAACCTTGTGAAGTTCAACAAGGCCAAGTGTAAGGTCCTACACATGGGTCAAGGCAATCCCAAGCACAGATACAAACTGGGCAATGAGTGAATTGAGAGCAGACCTGAGGAGGAGGAGTTGGGGGTATTAGTCGATGGAAAACTGACAGTGAGCCAGTAATGTGCACTTGCAGTCCAGAAAGCCAACTCTATCCTGGGCTGCATCAAGAGAAGTGTGACCAGCAGGTCAGGGGAGGTGATTCTCGCCATCTACTCTGTAATTGTGAGACCCCACCTGGAGTGCTGTATCCAGCTCTGGGGTCCCCAACATAAGAAGGGCATGGACCTGTTGGATTGACTTCAGAGTAGGGCCATGAAGATGATAAGGTAGGTGGAGCACCTGCAATATGAGGACAGGCTGAAAGAGTTGGGGTTGTTCAGTCTGGAGAAGAGAAAGCTCTGTGGACACCCTATAGCAGTCTTCCAGTACCTACAGGAGCCCTCCAGGAAAGAGGGGGATGGAGTCTTTCTCATGGAGTGTAGGAGGAGGGGTAATGGTTTTAAACTGAAAGAGGTTCTGTTTATGTAGATTAGAGACAAGGAATAAATTCTTTACTGTGAGGGTGGTGAGACACTGGAACAGGTTGCCCAGGAAAGTTGTGGCTGCCCCCTCCCTGGAAGTGTTCAAGGTCAGGTTGGATGGGGCCTTGAGCACCCTGATCTAGTGGAAAATGTCCCTTCGCGTGGTAGGGGGGTTGAAACTGGATGATCTTTAAGGTCATTTCCAACCCAAACCATTCTGTGGTTCTATGATTCTCCAGAGGACTGCACTAAGAAATGGTCCTTGAGGGTTCACAATGCAACAACCTACAGCGTTTTGCATCATTATCCTTGAAGTCAGAAATGTCCATTGTTTAAACTTTCTTGATGTTTCTTTGCCTAAAATTGATTTTTTTAAAAAAAATCCTTATCACAGTCTGCTTATTTTTATAATCTACTGATGGAATAAAACATATTTACCTGCACCAGGATTGTAAAGCTTCCCTGAATTTTTCATGATGTGCTTTTATTTCTTTTATAATTGCTTGGAATTACTTAATGTTCTGAAGTCACACAAGTGCCAATGGACAGGATTCATAGTATATTCCAGTCAGTTCAATTTCAGACTGTTTATAGTCTCACTGTATCCAAAAGCACTTTTCTTAAAGCATGTTTTCATGTTCTATGCAAAAAGTAGTAGCTTTACTTGGATGCATAAATCAGTCTTGTGCTGCACTCTCTGTATGTCTGTGAATATATCAGTATTTGTTTCCTAGATGATGTTCTTGCAAAGATAGGAACACTACATGGGTTTTGGGTTGATATTATATTCAGGTTTTTAAAAAAAATATATATATTGAAGATATAACTGATAAACATTTTTACTACTGCCTTAATAGTGGCCATGTAGCATTGGATGAGCAGATGGAAGGGAAAAGGAGTCCTCAGTCCATGAGAAAAATAAAAAGGTTGCACAGGTTTAATCACAGAACTGAGAGCGAGATCATTCCTGTGCCTAAGCTGGAAGAAACAGCTGTAATGTGTTCAGCATCTTAAATAGCCTTCACACTTGACAAAGGATGTGTGTGCATGCAAACTTTGAGAAGATCCTTTAGGAGTTATAGTTAAAATGTCTCAGTAGATGTTTGTTCTCACGATGATGATTAGTTTTTAATTAGCACAAGAGCAGTCGAACTCCCAGAGCCTCAATTACTTACCAGCTTGGACAGTGGATGCTATTCATATCAACAAGATATAACTGGAAAACTGAATCCATGTTGAAACTAAGATTAGCATTCTCAAAATCAATAAGTAATCAACTATATTTATAGCACTCCCAAAGGATCTAGATATATTTTGCAAAATGTTGTCAGACACAGAAACCTCCAAAACCCCAACAACCAACAGAAGTTTCTATGCGTATGCTGCATGTTTGTCTAAACTTGTAAAGGGTTCACTGCTTACCTCCATAAACTGTAGTCTATAGTACAGCGCCTGTGTACATAGATCATGCCACAGAATACAAACACTGAGTCTTTTTGATTATGGCATGCATACAACATTCTATTTCAGTAGATTTTTTTTTTATTTTTTGCAAAATTTCACCAATGGTTTATAGGTGTTTTTTAAGCATTCAGGTGGAGAGATAGACACTGAAAGATTGTAAGCTAATTTAGACTTGATTTGAAAAGGATCTCTGTGGCAGGTGCATCTGCCCAATGAAAGCAGAGCTTCTTGGCTGCTGAGGTGTAGCAGCTCGGGGCTGCCTTTGCTCTCAGGGCCTCGTGGTAGTTGGGGCCTTTGGCCAATGGGAGCCGCTATTGACTGCAGGTCAGATTTGTCCTGGGTATAAATGGAGTCCCCTGGGGAGAAATTTTGAGCTTGTCCCCGGGAGCAGCAGCTGCAGTCGAGGACTCTCCCCTTGGGTCGGGACACTGCACAAGGAAACTCCTTGAGGTGCCTTGGGTTGGGACACTGCCCTGAGCAGGTCCTTGAGGTTGAGAGTCCTCACTTGTCAGTTAAGTGATAAAGCGTTTTGGGTTGCCATTAATGCATTTTGGGTTGACGTTAAACCCCAGGGATTGGTGCTTTGTTCTGCATTTTGGGTTGCCCTTAAACCCTAGGGAGTTGTTCTCTTCTCCTCTCACAGACATTTGAACCTGTAATTTATAGAAAGCTAGGTAATTGTGTTAATAATATTTTTTTTATTATTATTTTTGGTGGTCGGTTGTTTATTTGAGAGCATCCGTAACAATCTCTTATGTTTGTCTAGTCCAGTCCTCAACTCAAAACAGGATAAATTACAGTAAGTTGCTTAGGATCACATCTAATAGAGTTTAAAAATCTCCAAGGATGGAAATTCCAAAAGCTCTCTGGAGAATCAAAAAAAAAAAAAAAAAAAAAAAAAAAAAAAAAAAAAAAGTTTTCTTATATCTGGTCAGAATACCTCTGTTCAATTTCTCTCCAATGCCTCTTATCATGTCACTGTGCATCACTATACACCTCTGACAACAGTCTGGTTCTGTCTTCTCTATAGCCTCACATGAAATGGATGGAAACAACAAATGGGTCTCCCTTCAATCTTGCTTTCTTTAGGCTGAACAAACCCAGTTGTCTCTGCCTCTCAGTGTATGTCACATGCTACAGTATGTCTACATCATTTTGATGGCCCACTGGAGTCACTCCAGTATCTCAATATCTTGTTCTGCGAAGCAAAACTGTGCACAGTACATTACATATGGTATCCCAAGTGGAAGGCAGAGAAAAACTTCATCCGTGAACCTACTGTCTATATTCTTGCTCATACAGGTATTCATCTGTAGAAGGTCAGAGTGTTACCTCATAATAAGCTTGTTGTCTACCTGAGACAGCAGTTCCTTTTCTATGAAGCAGCTTTCAGTTCTTTTGCTAACCAACCTGTACTTCACAGTTCTCTTTGATGTACTTTCTGAGGCTCATATCTGCCCATTTCTCTAGACTGTCAACGCCCTCCCATGTATTTTCTGCTTACTCCAACTTCGTATTGCTGGCAAACATGCTGAGAGAGGATGCTATACCCTTATCCAGTTTGTTAATACATACATTAAATAATACTGGCCACATTGCAAGTAGCAAGAAAGATTTGTACCACTGATGATAACCCCTGAGTTGGGTAGTCCACCGTATAGTCAACTCTTACGCTGTCCATATATCACCAATTTGATTGTAATATAGGAGACTTTATTGAATGTGTTACTGCAGTCAAGATACAAAGCATCCACTGCTCTCCCCTTATGCACTAAGCCTGTCCTCATTACATAAGGCAATCAGACTGGTAAGACACAATTTCACACAGAATCACACATAATTTTCTAGGTTGGAAAAGACCTAGAAGATCATCTATTCCAAACATTAACCTAACACTGACAGTTCCCAACTACACCGTATCCCTCACAACTATGTCAAATTGACTCTTAAACACCTCCAGGGATGGGGAATCCACCACCTCCATGTGCAGCCCATTCCAACACCTAACAACCCCTTCTGGAAAGAAATGCTTCCTAATATCTACTCTAAACCTTCCCTGGCACAACTTCAGGCCATTCCGTCTTGTCCTATCACTTATTACTTGGTTCAAGAGACTCATCTCCATCTCTCTGCAACCTCCTTTCAGGGAGCTGTAGAGGGCGATGAGGTCTCCCCTCAGCCTCCTCTTCTCCAGACTAAACACCCCCAGTTCCCTCAGCCGCTCCCCGTACGACCTGTGCTCCAGACCCTGCACCAGCTCCGTTGCCCTTCTCTGGACACGCTCGAGTCATTCAATGTCCTTTTTGGAGTGAGGGGCCCAAAAGTGAACACAGGAATCGAGGGGTGGCCTCACCAGTGCCGAGGACAGGGGTCAGATCCCTTCCCTGTCCCTGCTGGCCACGCTATTGCTGACACAAGCCAGGATGCCATTGCCCTTCTTGGCCCCCTGGGCACACTGCTGGCTCCTGTTCAGCCGGCTGTCAATCAACACCCCCAGGTCCCTCTCTGACTGGCAGCTCTCCAGCCACTCCTCCCCAAGCCTGTAGCGCTGTTGGGGGTTGTTGTGGCCCAAGGGCAGCCCCCGGCATTTGCCCTTATTGAAACTCCTGCAGTTGGCCTCAGCCCATGGCTCCAGCCTGTCCAGGTCTCTCTGCAGAGCCTCCCTGCCCTCGAGCAGATCAACACTCCCACCCAACCTGGTGTCATCTGCAAACTGACTGAGGGTGCACTCGATCCCCTCGTCTAGATCATCAACAAAGATGTTGAACAGGAGTGGCCCCAAAACCGAGCCCTGGGGGACACCACTCATGACCAGCCACCAACTGGATTTAACTCCATTCACCACAGCTCTTTGGGCCCAGCCATCCAGACAGTTTTTTACCCAGAGAGTCGTGTGCCCATCCAAGCCACAAGCAGTCAGTTTCACCAGGAGAATGCTGTGGGAAACGGTGCCAAAGGCCTTACTGAAGTCAAGGTAGACATCGTCCACAGTCTTTCCCTCATCCAATAAGCAGGTCACCCTATTGTAGAAGGAGATCAGGTTTGTCAAGCAGGACCTGCCTTTCATTAACCGATGCTGACTGAGCCTGATCCCCTGGTTGTCCATTATATAACTTTTAATGGCACCCGAGATGACCTGCTCCATGACCTTCCCTGGCACCGAGGTCAGACTGACAGGTCTATAGTTTCCTGGATCGTCCTTTCTGCCTTTCTTGTAGATGGGTGTCACATTTGCCACCCTCCAGTCCAATGTGACCTCCCCAGTTAGCCATGACTTCAGGTAAATCATGGACAGCCGCTTGGCGAGCACATCTGCCAACCCTTTCAACACCATTGGGTGTAACCCATTCGGTCCCACAGACTTGTGTGCATCCAAGGGGTGTAGCAGGTCTCTGACCACCTCCTCTTCAACTGTGCTGACCTCAGTCTGCTTTCCCTCCCCATCTCCCAGCTCATGAGGCTGGGTGTCCAGGAAACAGCCATTTCCACTGCTAAAGTCTGAGGCAAAGTAGGCATTGAGCACCTGAGCCTTTTCCTCATCCTTAGTTACCATGTTTCCCTTTGTATCCAGTAAAGCAGGGAGATTTTCCCTAATGTTCCTTTTGCTGTTAATGAATTTATATAAACTTTTTTTTGTTTTTAATCCTTGACAGCTGTAGCCAAGTTGAGCTCTAGCTGTGCTTTCTCTCTCCTAATGTTCTCCCTGCATAACTTCACTACATCTTCATAGTCTTCATGAGAGCTGCCCTCTCTTCCAAAGGCAATATATTCTCCTTTTGTTCTTGAGATCCAGCCAGAGGTCCCTGTTTAGTCAGGTTGGTCTCCTTTTCCTCCTGCTTGTTTTTCGGCACACGGGAACAGCCTGCTCCTGTGCCTTTAAGACTTCTCTCTTGAAGTATGTCCAGCCTTCCTCGACTCCCATATCCTCCAAGGCAGCCTCCCAAGGGATTTTGTTAACCAGTCTTTTGAACAGGTCAAATTTGCCCTCTAGAAGTCTAAGGTGGCAGTTTTACTAACCCCTCTCTTTGTTTCTCCAAGGATTGAAAACTCAATCATCTCATGATCACTGCACCCTAGACAGCCTCCAACCTTTACCTCCCCCACAAGCTCTTCCCTGTTCACAAGAAGCAGGTCCAGGAGGGCACCTTCCCTGGTTGGCTCACTCACCAGCTGTGTGAGGAGGTTATCCTCCACACACTCCAGGAACCTCCTGGACTGTTCCCTCTCTGCTGTGTTGTGATACCAGCAGATACCCGGGAGGTTAAAGTCCCCCAGAAGAACAATGGCAAGTGACCGCAAGATTTCTCCCAATTTGCTCTGGGCAAACTCATCCTGATTTCCCCTGCTATTTTCTTGCCCTTTTTCTGCTTGGAAATGTCTTCTAGATGGGTATACTCCATAATCTTTCCAGGGACTGAAATAAGGTTGACTAGGTAGAAGGTCTTCAAAACCTTTTTTTCTTGAGGACTGCAATGTTTGCCTTTTTTCCACCCATCTTTGTATCATTTGATAGTCCCACTGAGCATCAATCTAACTAAGTAGACATGGAGAATTATTTTCATGGGTCTATATGGAAGTGTGCTGCTCTGCTTTTTTCTGTGTGAAAACTGTTAAGTTTCTTTCAAACATGATCCCATGTATTTTTCTGGCAATACTACAGTTCATCTCATCTAACCTTTAGGTACCTGCTGTAGACTTTTAAATCTGAGCTAGTACAATATATAGCTTTTACATCACAACTCTATTTTTTGAGTCAGTGAAAAGACACAGGCACTTCCTACTGTATAATATACAGCAGAAATTTAGGCTGGAAAACATATGAGAATATAGGTTTCTGATGAAAATCAAGGTTAGATGAATTATGAAGAATATATTGTCAAGTTTCATTTTGATCACCACAATAATATCAACTTTGTTAGTTTTATGGAAATTGTCAGAACATACAGACATAGTGACAACATGTACACAAGATGGTATTTCTACATGTCCGGTGGTATTTTCAGAAACATCTAATTGCATCAGTATTTCTGGTGGCCAAACTTTTACATATCTGAAGAGAACTGGATTGTGATATTGAGGCATGCCTTAACAGTTTTAAAAATATATAACCCAATGACTTTCAAAGACGCTTGTGTTCTATGTCACGTAAATACTTTTTGTATCTCACCATCAGCTAAAAGAAGTTATGGTTCTAGCAGTAATGGTTTCAGGTATAACCCTGAGGCACATGGCTAATTCTCACTCAGAAGAGAAAAATACCTCTTTGATGAATAACAAGTTATGTTCTCTACACCAGCTCCTTGGAGGATGCTGGAGATCCTGGTATTCCTTCTCACTTTAACTTACAAGAGTTGCTGCTAAGAACATGCTATGTGTAGTTTATAACTGAGGTGTGTCTGTATACACACGCACACACACATATATGTATTATGTATGCATGTATATAGTGGTGAATTCATCAAATGCTAAGTAATAATCCAAAAGAAGCTACCAGTTAATGTGGTGAAAGAACAACCTTTGGTAGACTTAAAGAAAGAGGTAAATGACTTTAACTGACATGTGGTGTGGGAATTTTTTTCCATTTGATAGATAACAGGACCTTTTTAACTGAAAATTTATACAGTATTTATATATATGTGTGCATAACACAGTATAATTACCCAGAGTAAAGACTTTTTGTTAAGAAGAAGGAAGCACCTATAACTTAATGAAAAGGATTTAAGTAATGTACCTATACTCAAATCAAGACAAAACATGTTTGTCCTTGTAATTCAGAGGGCAGACTAAAACAAAAAGACATAAAGAGATCACAGAATAATAATACATTTAGAATTATGGTGTATTATTTTTTTTGCTGAACTAAAACTGATTTTTAGAGATGAATTAGATTTATTTTTTTTCATGTTGTCATTCTGTGAAGTGGATGACAGAAAACAAACTTGACTGAATATGAGCGCAGATGAGAAAAAAAACCCTGCATGTCAGACAAGAAACTGAAAAATAAAAGAACACCTGAAAAGTACCACTAACCATGCCAAAAGCCAAACAGAAGGGCTACAGTAGAAGTTAAGGAACCTCATGCAGTGTAAGAGAGGAATTGAAGCTTCCATATAGCAAACGTTGGAATATTATTTGCAGAGCAGACTCTATCTTTCCAGCAGGATATTAATTAATTGCCTCTGACAGAAAATTCACTAGGGTAGACACAATGAACAAGGCCTGTGGAGCCCTAACATTTTCTAGAGACCAAAGGTAGTTAAGTTTTCACAGAATAATCTTGAAGTATTTCTCATAACTACTCAAACGATATGGAGGGGCCTTTTTCAATTTGGAAGATCCTTCAAATGTTTTCAAAGTAAAGTTAAGCTCCTTCAGAAACTCCTTCAGAGGTTTTACAATTTAGTGTTATATATATATATATATGCATATATGTGTGTGTGAGTGCGTGCATGGTGCATTAGCATGTTAGCAGCCAAATGCCTATCCAGCCACTTACTGATGACTCCTCCTCAGCAGGACAGGGGGAGAGAAGTGAATGAGAAAGCTGGTGGATTTGGATAGAGACAGGGAGATTGCTTGGCAATTACTGTTGCAGGCAAATCATACTTGACTTGAGTTTGCCAATTGCCAATTTAAATAGATCCAGATAATTTGAAATGGAATGACTAACATTAAAACACCTGTCCTCTCCCTTCTCACATGCTTAACTTCACTCCTTCACTAGAGACTCCTCCACCTGCTCCTCCAAGTCATGTGGGGTGTGGGGGTTGTGGTCATTACACAGTGGTTCCTCTTTGCTGCTCCTTCCTTCTCACACTTTTCCTCTGCTGTGTCCTCTATAGGCTGCAGGAAATTTTTGCTCCATTATGGAACATCTCATCTTCCTCCTTCTCTGAACTTGGTGTCCCCTCAGCTGTTTTTCACACTTTTTTTCTCCTGATTTTTTTTTTTTTTCTTTCTCCTCTGCCTGTCTGGCATTTTCTGCCCTTAAATATGCTTTCACAGGAGTGTCACACTTGGCTGATGGGCTCAGCTGAGGCCAGCAGTGGGTTCACTGCAGAACCAGCTGTGTCCAGCACAGGGCAGCTTAACTTCTCACAGAGGCCACTTCTGCAGCCCCCTACCGCTACCAAAACCTTACTACTAAACCCAATACAGACAGTCTATAGAAATTTGCTTTACTTCATCACCTTCAAAGGATTCCTTAAAAGCAGTTCATGGATAATTAAGGGACCTTTCTCTGCAGACCAGCAATGACTTCTCAGATAATTATATTATTTCTTTCTTTCTTTCTACCTTAGCAAATTGTTATTTCAGTGTAATATACTGTATTAATGAATATTTACACTGCTCAGGCTCAATGAAACCTGACATCAACCCAAAGTGAAGATGTCTAACCCATACTGACTCAAGCTGGTACATCCATATATATCCATGCAGCACTGGTTGGAGATGTAGATTGGGTTTGAAAGCACCTTATCACCTAACTACGTTAACCTAACTTTATCACCAGGTGTGGTGATAAAATTGTAAAATATTTTAAATGTCTTGGTTTTTATTTTGCTGTCTTGGGAGTAGTGGTGTGCAGACACAATATAATGCTTCCTCTACCTGAGTACAATCTTGAACATTACTTAGTGGCACATCTTTGTGCAACATGGTACCATCATTCTAGACCATACTTGAGTCTAGAGGAACCCATGTAGACTTAATACTTACACTGCCTGGTAGCTCAAGCATCTTCAACTCTTGCCTTCACAATAAAAAGTTTGTCAGTCAGTATTTTAAATGTAGAATAGTATGGTGCATTTATGCTTATTAGAATAAAGGCTGTGTTCATTATAATTTATTCATATTAGGCACATGCACAACCAATCATCTTTCTATTGTTAGGTGTTTGAATTACATTTATAGGTGGAAAATAACAGATAGAAAATTATGTAACCTGATGATTAAGATGAAACTGTTCGAAAGGATCAACTCTACTTACTGAAAAACACCTCTCATTCTTTGCTGCACTGACACAGTTGAAATGAGATTTATTAAAAGTGAGAGGGTCTAATGGTACTAAGTTTCTGTGGGGGCTTTTATAATCAATCCTCACCTGTACTGAATTAGGCCAAATCTATAGACATTGAGAACACATTGCACATGTAATTTTCCCAAAAGCATTTAAAATTAGGTTACCAAGGGGGAGGGGAGACTTGAATTTTCAAATAGTGTGACTCTGTTGATGGATTGTATTAAATTCTACTGCTTCACTTGTCATGTTATGAATTTTTTAATAGATAAGAACACTGAGAACAACTAGACAACACTTTAAAGGATTTATATAAAACAGACAATAAATTAAATACCTTAGTATTCTGGTATATATGTCTTCAAACTTTCAATGACTTGATATAGAAACATACTATCAGAAAGCAAATGATAACAGGTGGAGATTTTAGGAATAGTGAGGAGAGAAAAAAACCCCAACAAACACAAAAAACCTTCAGATAATCTTCAGACTAGGAGTCACAGGTAGGAAAAGTCTTATGGTTTTCCAAGCAATAAGCACTGAAGTCCCCCTGTTGTCTTTTCAGTGAAACAGTGTCTCTGGTTTTGCCCCAAAAGTATGTGGTGTACACTCAAAAGACTGTTTGGTTGTTAATTACAAATATTATGACTTGTCACTTTCAGTTTTTGGCAGAAAATACTCCATAAACGAGTCAGTGGAATAGACTGAACATTATAAGCATTAAATAAATTAAGTACGTGTGGACGTGCACTTGTGGAGAAGCAGTCCTGAGTGAAGACAGAAATTATGTCATCCAGGAAAGAAGAGCATATCTTTGTAAAGCTGTGTAAGGAAGAATAAAAATATTTGTAGATCTGATTATAGGTAAGCCTAGCAATGAGGAAAGTGGACCTGGAAGAGAGATGAGCAAATAGATGGTGGATGCTGCCTTGAGAATAAGGAAGAGGACATATTCTACTGGGCATTTTGTGTCCTTCTGTATTCCTGCGGCCTTTAAAGTAAAATTCTGCTGCATTTGATGATTTTCTGTTCCAAAGAATAATGGGTTATCTGAGATTATTTCAATGAACCTTTGTAAGTTTTACTTTAAGGAATTCATCCCAATAATGTGGAACATAAGTGAGAATGTTTTTTCCTCCTAACAGACTAATTCCGTTTCCAGTTAATTTAGTTTCAGAAGAAAAAAAAAAAAAATTTGAACCAGGGTGAATTTCACACGTTAAGAAAACCTCTGATTTTCTTTTGGGGGCATTGTTTGTTTGTTATTTACAGAACTGTCTCTATCAGGAAGCAAAATATCCAGTTAATTTGTTATTTGCTTCTTTGAATTACTTAAATTCCTGGAATTGCATTAGTTCCGTGGTGCTGCATGGGTACATATGGTACAATTTTGGGCTGCAGCTGGTCACACAATAACGTGTGTTATAAAGTGAACCAGAATTCTAGTGGGTGTTTCACTTTGTCACCAACTTAAAGACGATGATTTTTTAAAGATGTCTTATAGCTTTATTCACTGTAGACAGCTTTAAGTTTCACATTTGCCAAAGGCAAACAATAATCTATTACTTCAGTGAATCTTGAACTGTTTGTTTAAATTAAAAAATTAATAAAATTATTAAACGAAAGCAGATAATCAAATAGAATATATTTCTTTATTTTCACATACAGCTACATCTTTGTGCACAGATTTAGGAGAATATTGTGCAGGGAACTACAGAAATAGGGAGAATAATTCTGACTGCTTTGCACAACTAAAGTCAGAAACATTTGGATTTAGACAGGAAGTTTGACATAGTTGTAAATGCAAATGTAAAGCATCTAAAATGCAATCAACTAATGTTAGATCCAGTAAAAAGAAAAAAAATCAATCTGACTCCTGCAAGGCTGTAGAAATCCTTTATACCGACTATCAATTTTTCAGTGCTTGTATGGCCCCAAGCATCAGACAAGACTGTCATTTTTTAATTTAAAAAGTAACTGTTTATTAAGACCATGATTCCTGATATATATGAAATTTATTTCTTCTATGTTGTAAATGCATTACCATCTGATGACAAAAATATTATAAAATTCCACCTCTCTGACACAGGCTACAGTTCTTCTTACTGTACAACTGATTGGTCTCTTGCTTAAGGCTACTAACAGAGTTACATTACAACAGACAGATGAAATGCCATGGGGAAGCCACAGTCCCCACCTTTCTCATTCCCCTCACTGTGTGGAGCTGGCACTTCTCACTGCAGGTGTTGCCTTTATGGCATAGTTACTAAACACAAAGATGCAGAAGTTGATCATCAAGTCAGATTTCCTGCCAAGCAAGAGAGCAGTGTATGTAACCAACACATCAGAAAATAATATGTGACCATGGAGCTTATAAAGAGAAAAATTTAACATAAATCTGACCCAAGGCACCATAGCAAAATTTAACTAGGCATTCAGATCCAAACTGTGCAAATAACATCTCTCTGGAGTCACAGGTGTGGAAATTGCATGCCATTTCTGCACTATGGGAAATAATTGGTTTATTATAGGATAGCACTGTGCAAATCAACAGTTATTTGTTTTATTCTGTTATTGGAGCTTAGGTCAGTGTTATGAGAGATCTGCATTCTGCAGGGGCAATGAAATGAAAACTATTTTTGTTATTGCATGATTTGAGTCATTGTACAATTAGTGCAAGAGAGTCATATTTTACAGAAATTTTCCCAAACAGTCGAGTATTGTTTTACCCCAATTTTATTTTGATTTATTTTCATTTGTTATTTTATATTTATTTACTGTATATATAAATATGCATATAAGCATGGACGTACATAACAACCCACACCATTATATTTAATTATATAATTATTGTCATTATCAATCTGGTACTATGCTGCATATTTTATGAGAGAGATTAAGCGTAATTATTGTTAATAATTTATCATATTGATTGGGCAAATATAAAGAGACAGTTATAACAATCAAATAAATCAGTGAGAAAGTAGAAAATGTTTCAGGCTGCCTAACAAATTCAGTTGTTGGTTCCACGTTGGTTTGATGAATGAATAGAAAGCTTATTTGCTTAATTTGTTACTATGCATATTTTAATTCTTACCTGAAAAGGAAATGGCTAAATTGTTGTCTAACTCGGTGTAGCAGAATAACACAGTATGAGAAAGAAACCATAATAGAAAGCCAGGTCTCACCTATTCTATATGAGTGCTCTACAAACTTGCCATATGCTGCTTTTTACTTAATGAATATTTGGAAAAGTTAGACAGTGTAGACAGATATGACAAATGGAGTACTATACTGTAGATATATTTTATTTTGAACACTCTTCTGGGGAAGGGAAAAAAAGGAAAAAGGAAATGCGACATCTTACGTCTGTTAGGCAGGGAAGAGAATGCATCTCAACCCATGTCCTGTGTCTCCATAAGACATATCTTAATCACTGAAATTTTCATTTTATATATATATATATATATATATATATATATATATATATATATATGTATGTATATCTC
>NW_020799097.1:42408419-42438196 GCF_003259725.1 Athene cunicularia | reverse complement strand
ATAAGAGACAGCTAATGAGATAATAATAATAATAATAATAATAATAATAATAATAATAATAATAATAATAATAATATTTTTAAAAGTGTTCTAGGTTAAAGTATTAGAGGTTAAAGCTTTTAAGGGAGGACAGGTCTTTCTGTTGATTTTATCAGCTTGCTAAAATAGTCCCCTAAAAACTACTAAGCAGAAAGTACCAACGAGTGTTCGAATTCTTAAGGAGCCAATCCCCATACAGAGAACAATGAAGCTGCCACAATAATAAGGAAGGTTTCCTAGTTTAGTCAAGTTCTTTCATATTCCATCTGGAAGGTAGTCAGTGGTGAAACTGTAACTAAATTTTGTCATGTATTCTCCTAAAAAATACTCGTTTGGTTAATAATAATACCCATAAAAAAGCAGACACAATCTACACTGTGTTTTTTGTAATGCTATATACAGACTTAAATTAACTGCCAAGAAATTTCTTACTCATGGGAATGAGACAAATCAGGGTGATAATGATAATTAGGGGAACTACAACAAAAGATAAAAACTAAGTTCAGAGGACATTTGATCAACACATTAAGTGTGCAGACAGAAGATCGATCATGCTTGGCTATGGCAGAGCAAGTTTCTATAAAGTTTCTATTGGCTCTCATGGATTCTTAAAGTGAAGAGCACAACTACCTTTTTCAATTAAAAAGGAACATGCAGCTCTGAAGCAGCACATAGTTAAAATTTAGATACCTGAATCCTAGGTTACAGTCCTAAACACAGCAGTTCAGCAGTTGCCTACTCTTTTCTAATTGACAGAGCGTACCCTAAAGCTTCATAAATGACAGGATGTTTTATTTGTAGATCTTAGTTATGAGAGAGTTGAGCACTGGAGCATGTATCTCAATCCAGATACCTACACAGTCTTCTTGTTATCCGAGAGGCTTGATTTAGTGATTGTACATGAAATGCTTTGAATGGTCCCCCGAGGGATTAATCTCAAGACAGAACATAGTGATGAACAATTCTTTATTTTAAAACTAAAGAACAGAGTAACCTTTCCAGCCTCTGTAAAATAGCCTACAGAAAGTCTTTCCTCAGACCAAGAAGATACAAAGCCATACATCTTACCACGAGTTTTCTAAACACTAATAAAAAATATATATATATTTAGGAAGAGTTATTTTAAATTCTTCCTCTTAGAGCTGTATCATTGGACATAAGTGAATCCAGTGATGAAGGAATGGAGGGAGGGAACATAAGTCTTTTCAGACTTCTCACAAAAGTTTCTCTTCATCTTCTCATGGCCATTTCTGTATTTTTTTTTCTCCAGAGATAATGTTGTGTCAAATAGGGAGATATTCCTAAGAATAATGACCTATGATTTCTTTACTCTCAGGATAAAGACCTGCTCAGGAATTAGGAGAATTTGTTGTTCTCTGGGTTTTGGCCCAACCAGTGTTGAATTCTCTTCTGTACGGCACCTAAACTTCTAGAAAAGTTTGCATGTTCTGCACTAATTTCCATTCCACTCTCCTTGTGCCAGACTCTGGTAAGAGGATATATGGATTTGAATTTATTCAGATGGAAAACGGACATGGATTCCTATTCTTGAAATGGCTTTATTGACTGGCCTATTGTATAAAGAAAAGAGCCTTTTTTTCAACATCTGTTTCTTTAAAACATCTTCGTTGAAAATAAACAAGCAAACAAAACAGCAACCAGTTTCAAGCATATGATGGGTCTTGAGCATAGTTGAGAAAGTTTCTTTGGGACAGCTATTCAGGGGAAAATAAATTTAAGACTCTCCATCCATAATTAACTAGGTCACTGTTGGTAACTATGTAATGACAAGCATTGTGGTGCCATTCTGAGTCCAAAGAGACCCCTGACATGTTGAACAGACCCACTAATATAGTCAGACATCAAAGAGTTCATTACTAAAATTTCCTGAGTTAAAGCTAAAAAGTCTTAAAAATTCTGTTTCTATCCATTCTAAATGGATAGAAATGGAAATGGAAATTTCGAAAAGCAGGTTTCCAACATGTGATAAAAGAAGCTATCTTTGAATATCAGAGAGTTTAATCCAGTTCAATGGTGTCAGATACAACCAAATTTTAAATAACAGGAAAATAGCTATAGAAATGTGACAAATCCAGGTTTCTACCTAACCAACAAGCCTTCAATTTACTGCTTAGCTAAGTAGGGCAATGAAGTAGCCACACTTTACACCTGAAGCTATTCTACTTCCAATTTTCTACAATAACACTGGCATTAATCAGTTGCATGGTTAAAATCATTAGGGAAAACAAATTAAACTTACTTCAAATGGAGGTTAAATGTACATTTTTATACATTATATACCTCTTGCTATAACTTTTACATCCAGGTATGTCTGAAGACTGCATTTCAGTGAAAATTGATCCCACTTTTATGGGTATGTGAACCCATTATCAGTTTCAAAAATATTTTTATAGCAAGGACTCAAAATCGTTAGTCTATACTTTCTCTTAGCTATCTAATACTGTTGGTAGTCTAGGGAGCTGATCTCAGTTTGAGCCTTTTTAGTTTTGAAGACATGTTTCTGTGCTTGCCTTATTATTTGTTTAGCCCAGTGGCATAAATAAGCAGCATTTTCAAGAGCTAGAAGCACAGTACCAGCAGAGAGAGCTTTCTCTTATTGCTAAAAATCAAGAAATAAGGATACCTATTCTCTGAAGGCTAGCAAGGTTTTTAATTAAATTCACCATTAAAAAAACCCGGAAAGGCGTCAAAGTAAAATACTATGATGCAAATGGCAATCACAGAGTTGTGGTTCTGTGTTCTCTACAGATATGTCAACAGTAATGATATAATATCTTCAGATGTGTATTTATCATAACAACGCAGTCTGAGGAACTAGAGAAAGTCTCCAGTAGTCAGGGAATGAATAATACCATGAACTAAAGTCCCTACATGGGCAATCTAGAAAATATAAGAAGTCTGGTTTGGGGAGGGCTTTATTTAAAATTTTTCCCACTGAAGAGAAAAAGAAGCTTCTTGTCTGTCACAGTTGACCAAGGATCATTGCTTCACTTTAAGACTTTGCCATCAAATTCTGCTTAGAAACAGGAATCCATCAGTAGTTATTATGCATCAAATGGTGGCAAAACTACATGTCTAATACTGCCTCTGTTGCACTGAACTATTTTAATTCTCCGATGTTTCCTATCATTGATCTTATATGATGTCTATGGATAGCTGTGGTATCCATGAGGTCTGTTAACATGGAATTGTTGACTTCTTGTACAGTTACTTTTCCCTGCAGAAAAGCCTGAAATGATACAGACAACCAAATGCACTTCCACAACGTGCTTTAAATGCCCACAGATTCTGTGGAATAGGATTGAACAGAAGTCCTCCTGATGGTTATTTGTCCCCCCTAGCTGTACCTCTCATAAGGACAAGATTTCTTGTCCCTTCCTTGCCACCAAAAGCTGGCTGCCTATTCTCAAAGCAGGTGAGAGAAAACAGAAAGAATAAATTCATGGAATGTGGGGTGGATTTTGAGAAAAACTTTGACTGTGTTCAACCATTAACCATTAGGAATTTGAAGACAAACGAAATGGAAAACATTACCAGTCTACTTAGCGATCAGTTTAGCTTCTGCAAATCCCTCTTCAGATTGTAACAGGTTTTGCCCGTTACTGATGTGGTGTAGATTAAGCAAGCTGAATCAGAAAAGAAAGAACATGATCTGTAGGTCTCCTCAACAGCGTTCCTAATGAAACAAGTTTTCTGTGTCAGAAATTGTATAGGTTTTTGACAGCTCAGGATTCTAAACAGAAACTGATGTGGTAATAGGCCAATGATATTCTGCATTTGAGGTTAGTCACAGCAGCCTAAATAGCACATAAAAATTAGATGGTTAGGGGTTTCTTACATTTCTCTTTATTGTGGATTATTATTTACTGATGTAACTGCAAAAGCATCTTTGTATAACACTAG
Source organism: Athene cunicularia (assembly GCF_003259725.1). Taxonomy (NCBI): domain Eukaryota; kingdom Metazoa; phylum Chordata; class Aves; order Strigiformes; family Strigidae; genus Athene; species Athene cunicularia. Next base: position 42,434,233 of record NW_020799097.1, on the reverse strand, counting down.
AAGTAAGATAGGTGTTGTGTTAAACTGCAAATGCCAATGTAGTTAAATGATAGGACACAAGAAACTTTACTACATGCTTCAGCAATGTGTGAAACACCAGCTAGGGGTCTGAATCATGCAAGAGTTTCTGTATAGCTGGCTCATTGTGACCTACCTTATCCATGATGTCTGACTGAGTATGCAGAAATCTTAATAACCAGTTTTTTGTTCTTCATTCATGGCTGAATTCTACTGTTTTCTCTAGGGCAGAAGAAACCTTTTTCATTTCCCAGAACACAGGAATAGATAAAATATTAATTCAGTGCCTGACTTCCCTGATCAACTGAAGTGTATATCAGTTCACTGCAGTTAGAAAGGTATATAGTCTGACAGCTTGAAACTGTAGAGCTTTCCTAGGGACCCTCAGCAACAGAGTGTGTTTTTCAATGTCCATTAGAAAGGTGAGTGCTCAGATCTATACTTCATTTCACTTTTATCCCTCAATTCTGGAAACACAGCTCTGTGATTGTGCTTTTCACTTGAAAAAGAAACCCCACAAATACTTGAATAAGCTAAATAATAAAATCGATGTATTTTACATTACCTCTTAACACTAAAGACTTGCTTTTGATAAATTGCTTTTATTCTCATGTCGCAAGTATGAACCCATTAATACTAATACTAGTAATAATAATGATGTTTGCAAGTCTACCTCTACAACTAGGTCACATGTTCATTCCCTCCTAATACTTCTTGGAAAGAAAGCTACTTTGGACATTCATTTTCAGATCTTTACAACACTCCTTTTCTCTCCATCCTTAAATTTCAAGAAAGGAACAATGGTATGTAACTCTCTTCCCACCCTTCACACTGACTGAAATAAAGTCTATTGTGATCTTGTCTTTCCCTCAAATCAGAGAGAATAATACAACTCTCTTTTTTTTCTTTTTTTTTTTTTTTTTTTTTTTTTATACTGCAATCAATCTAGCTTTGAGAAAATGTGCTGAATTGTAATTGTCACTTGTAACTTAATGTTCGCATAGATAATGACCAGGGTTTGTAAATCTTTCCTGCCCTGTGGGCAATACATCCGAATCTTATGGCCACTAAGCGCTTAATTTACACCTTCAGGAAATGAGAAGAAAAGGGGATCTCAAGGAGCAATTTGTACAGGCAAGCAGCAATGGCTTTTTAATCTCTTCATTGCATAATATCAGGCCTTCCACTGAGTCTCAGGGAAGGAAGCAGTATCTGCTGCAGTAGTTTGTGTTGACTCTCTTTGTCCCAGGAAGGAGCACATGCATACTTGACAACCTTGCTGCTAATCTGATGGTCTATGCCTCTGCAAGAGAGCTCATGAGCTGTACTTACATGCATTGCAAGTTGGCTACTCTTCTTGATATATGCTATTTGGGTAGAAACTTCATTATCCACTGAAGATGCCAAATTGCATATGTCAAGAGAACGTAGTCTGGCATTCAGATCACAGCTGAGCTGATAGAGATTGCAGGTTATAAAGTGTAAGTAAGACAAAAATTATCTGTGTGTCATTAAGAAATACTGAACAAAGAAACACTATTCTACTGTCATACTCAGTTTTCAGAGGGTAACAGAACATTTAGTTTAATTAAAGCACTTGTTCCTTGTCCTGATGGATGAGAACTTTTGCCCTGCCACCAGTTGGTAACCAGCTGATGTCCTGGTTCAAGAAGATTGATTGCCTTTATTTCTGTGCAGTGTTGAATCTTACAAAAGGTTAATCTGATTTTAAGTTTACATTGGAATCTCTGCTAAATATTATGTGGAAGTGAGTTCCTTGAGTTAATTATCTCTTCCAAGAATAACAATGCCAGTTTAAAAAGTGTTGGTTTTAAATGTCAGACTAACATCCAGCACTTATTTTATAAAAAGAAGTGTACTAGAACACCTGTTGAACTTTCACTGTATCTCTTTTTTTGGTTTGTGTTCCCTGGTCTAAGTTGTCCTAACTTCTTTATCTCTACTTCCAGAGAGTATACAACCCACTCACTCACCACTACCTGGTCATGGCTGTTCTATTACAGAAATTTTGTATTCATGCAGTTTTCAGTCTTTCTGTAATGACATGATCAAAACTGAAAACAGTATCCAGAGAATGTCTTCATTCTCTTATCTGTAATGATGCATAGATCTTTTCCATAGGGCCCCACTATGCCATGTTTTGCTCACAGTGCATTATTTTCAGGAAGTATTGTACCGGTGTAAAATTAATGTGTCGTGTTTCAGACCTCAAGTTTTCTACCTGCAATTAAAAATGTATGGAATTATTAATTTTATTTTTGCGATTATTGATATATATGAAATTATAGTCTTAATGCATACAGCTTTTCACTACTCTCTTATTTCTACTTAAAGTTTGGAATAAAATCAGAGGGAAAAAGGGACAAAAACTTAAGGTTATGGCTATTTCATGCATCCTGCTTTTGTTGACTTTGGCTTAAAAATGTTGCCTGCTGGTCTGGACAAGGCACTGAGTCTCAAAACCGGCCAGCTGGCTGAATATCTTAAGGGACTAAATCCCATTGACATAAGTGTTTTCTTTCTGAAGTAGAGACTAGCAGACTATTATGATAACAGATAAAACGACACAGCAATATTTTAAAATGGAAAAAAAAAAAATCCTGCTGGATTAACAGTCAAAGACATTTTTCCCTCCCATCCCCAACCTTTCCTGCATGAAATTTGAGTAGTCTGATTCTGTGTATGGGTACTTTAGGGGTTTGGAAGCAACTGAATTTGAAGTGAGAAAATTACAAGGTTGCAAACCTTCTGGTCTGCCTGTCAATTCTTTGACTGAAGATTTCAGACTAACTGACTCTGTTCTAGAATAGATTCTATTATATTGGTAGTACTTGAAGGGTTTGATAAAGCATCATGGACTCATTATTTTAGGATTCCATTCATATTTATGGAGGAAACAAAAAAGTCATTTCCACACAGAAATTACAAGGGAAGTATAAAATGAGGAGAGAGGAAAAAAAAAAAAAAAAAAAAAAAAAAAAAAGCCACCAATTCAGTAATCTATCTTTCCCGCTCCATGTGTTAATAGCACACAGCACCAATTCATCTTTTTGTTTGGGACTGCCTTATTCCCTTCCATCGTTCCCAAAAAGGAATTCATCAGAGAGGTAACATGGACTATTAAGATACAGAGATTCTTATTTGAGCTCTCCACATGCACTTGAATCATCCCAGCTCTCTGCTGGTTGTAGTGAATTGTATATAGCTAATAATTTTATGTTAACTGGGACCTGCAGTGTCTCATAAATTAAATGTATTTAATAAACTTGCTTTATGGAATATGTAAAAGATAATATGTCTTTAGTATTTTTTGAAAATAATTCCCAGTTCTCAAAACTCTGACAGAAAAAAATTTCTCTAGTTTTTCTGGAAACTGGATGTTTTTTCACATGGCTCAAGTTGCAGAGATCTTGAACGAGAACAAGAAAGCACAGATTTATACCTCAGCAATTATGTGATGTCAGTAGGCTCTAATCCTCCTGGAAGAAGAACAGATGAGCAATAAACATTTGAATCTAGTCTACCTGATTTTTTCCTGCTAAACACTTTGTTGGTTTGCACAGGCAACTGCTGGGGGAAAACAAAAAAAGGAAAAAAGGAAACAAATAAGAAAGCAGGATAAACCAAAATTTACTGTTGAAGGACTCACAGCCCTATCAATATGCATGACCAAGTCAGCATACACCTGAGGGGCAGCCAGTGCTATACTCATTCTGATAGATCAAGGAAGAACTATTTTGACCAAGACTACTTGATAGCTGTCATAGTGTTGGGGTTTTTGTTTTGTTTTGGTTTGGGTTTTTTTATAGCTTTGACAGGCTTGAAAGGTTGGCCCATGTGTACCTCATGAAGTTCAACAAGGTCAAGTGCAAGGTCAGGGCAATCACAAGCACAAACACAGGCTGGGGTATGAGTGGATTGAGAACAGCCCTGTGGAGAAGGACTTGGGGGTACTGGTGGATGAAAAACTGAATATGGGCCAGCAATGTATACTCACAGCCCAGAAAGCCAACTGTATCCTGGGCTGCATCAAGAGAAGTGTGGACAGCAGGTCAAGGGAGGTGATACTCTCCATCTACTCTGCTCTCATGAAACCTCACCTGGAGTACTGTGTTCAGTGCTGGGGCTCCCAGCATAAGAAGGACATGGATGGACCTGTTGGGTCATATCCAGAGTAGGGACATGAAGATCATAAGGTGGGTGGAGCACCTGTGCTATGAAGACAGGCTGAAAGAGTTGGGGTTCTTCAGCCTGGAGAAGAGAAAGCTTTAGGGACACCTTATAGTGGCCTTCTAGTACCTAAAGGGGGGGAAGTTAAAATGAGTGTATTAGTTGTTTCTAACAATGGCTAATGCCTGGTGGATAATTGTAGATAACTGAAAAAGTATTTGTTCAAGAAATGTAGCTAAAAGCAAAAGGATCACTTCAAATCCAGTCTTCGGAACTTGATATTTCAGTACAATTTTAGTGAGCCTTAAATCATCTGCAGATTGTATATAAAACCTTTTCAGTATTTCACTTTCCTATAGCTATTCCTCTCTCCCAGAAATTATTACCATTCAGTGCTAGTCTAGTGTTCTCCCACTACAATTAAGCTATAATAACTTCTACAAGTAGATGTAAATCAGTGAAACCATAATTATAGATTGGTGTTTGCTGTTTTTTGCTCTAAGTATTGTGTTATCATTTTTTGATACTATATATTAATGGGTTTTTAAAAATATTTATACTTTTGTTTTTATTATTTGTAGTCTGTAATAACAAAAGTAATTAAACATCAGGAGTCTTTCATTGTCCTCCAAGAGTCTTTCTGAAGCCACTTGGAGAAAGTTCAGTGTTTTGAGTATTTCCAGAGAACAGCTCAGGTCAAAATAACAAAGAAACCAGATTTTCCAGATCAATTTTGCAAGCTTAATCTTATTTTTTTTTCCAGTAGTTTCAGTCCATCCTGTACTCTCCTTCAAAAAATATTACTGATATATTGACAGACTGTAAAACTACAAACTCCTACTAAATGTAAAAACATTCTGCACAATACTGCTCTCTTGGTGTATTTGAATTAGCTGCAGGCAGTTTTTCTCCTAAGTAGACCTCATAAATTACCAAAACACTTACGTGGAAAACAACTCTGTTGTGCTATTAGGAAGAAATGAACATCTAAATTTGATGAATGTGTTATCATGACATGAACATATCAAATGTTTGACTTGGCATGCTCTTTATTTGAGGTAATGTGACACATACCCTGTCAAATAATAGGTGGCTACTATGAAGTATATCTTCAGATAGAAAAATTTCTGAGACTTTAACATCTACAACAACTCCTTCAACATCTGCAATTTTATGGGCTAAGCCTTGCCTATTTCCATCAGGCAGGTACAATTGACACAAGGCTTTAGGTGGGAGAAAGGCATCTTTAGAAAAGCTCTAAAAGTACAAGATGGAGGATCTGAAGTGAGAAAAATAAAAGAGCAGATGAAAGAGTTATAGTCACATCTAAACTGTGACATGGTTGCCTAAAATTCTAGGAGCCCAGTTCTCCTGTCTTTCACACTGATATGAAATACAAGTGACTGCATTGGAATAGAAAACAGTGACAAGCATGACATAGGCATGTCTTCACTGAGAGTTAGAAGCAGTGATAAGCACATCTTACCTGAAAAGTCAGACAGCAAAAGATATTTGAGTTGCCCATCCTAAACGATGCTGGATATACATGGTGTATATAACACAATGTTACATCCTATGTGCTGTTTGCTTTTGAATAGCAATAAGCAAATTTTCACTTGGAATTTTTTCTGCTGTGTAGAGAGGAATTTAGTTAACCATCTCAGTGCATGGGGATAACTGTGAAAATGCAAGAGGTAATTGTGAAAAGACATGAGAATGTAATCATTAACAGCATGACTAGTATTGGTGGAACATGACAAAATACAGCCTGTTTCCAGGAGAACATAAGCCTAAAAGATTGAATTTCACTGGAAACCTTAATTTAAAAAAAAAAAAAACAACAAAAAAAAAAAAAAAAAAAAAAAAAAAAAAAAAAAAAAAAAAAAACAAAAAAAAAACAAACACAAAAGCCTATGAGAGAAAAATCAGATCTTGGGATTCCAGTCTGAATTACTATTTCTTTAAAATATTCAGACCGTTTAAATAAAGTTACTAATCCTTTGCTGGAAAAGTCATAGATGACTTTTAGTTGCCCTATCAAGATGTCTTGCACCCATCATACCAACTGAATTTTGTGACAAAATTCTTTAGACTCAAGACTGCTTTACTACATTTTTAAATTTGTACTTTTAAACAATCTGCCTTAATCTTTCAACAACTCAGGAAGATTTAGGAAAAGATGAGGAAAAAGACTGTATTCACTAGACACATTTATTTTTTAATGTGACAGCTACATTTATTTAGAGAGTATGGCCCAGCCACTTGACCTCTCACAGACAGACCTTGAGGTTTATGAGCCAAAAAGAACAATTAACAATTCAATTGCTTATAATAAATTAGCAACAAATTGAATTGTTATAATCTGCATTTATATTATAGTCAATATTTCCAACTGCTGTATTCCAACTAAAGTTCTGCAATATTTACAGTACAGTCCTTTTTGCCAAAAGCACTACTCAACTCTTACATGAAGTGCAGGCATTGTGAGGAAAAATACAATAAAAAATAAAATTAATAAAAATTAAAATAGAAAGTTTCTGGATGTCATAATAGGCTAGTACTGCATACGATGAGATGTATTATCGGTGCCCTTGGAATATATCACAGCTATGCAAGACATTAATAATCTCATGCACTCTTCCTTATGATATACAATGCATCAAATAAATCAAAATTATTTTTCTGTGATAAAGCCAGCTATATTATACCTAGAGGTAGTCAATTAAGCAATAAGGCATGACACTGGGTATATTGCACTAATTCATCTTGAGCTCAGTCATGAAAGGTGTTGAGTTATATCTCACAAGCTTCCCCCACCACTCCCAGGACTTTAAGTGGAAGCTGAAGCTATTCAGTACCTCACAGGATTAAGCTCCCAATAATTTGCATTTTGATCTGATGTATACTTAAAGAATTTTTCCAGGTACTTGGATACCAGCTTCCATACAGTGCCTGGTTTTGAGTGGAAAATTATGAATTACCTTCAAAGCATTAATCACTCATTTTTATGTCTGGCTTGAGTTAGAATTATATATTTCACAAGAATAAATACAGTTAAATTTATGAGATACATATACCTGTCTGCTTGCTTATAGCTACTGAAATACTTATAGTTCCAAAGTAAGGGAGTAAAAATTTATAAAACCAGGTTAAGTATGTGTGAGACTGTTTACCCTTTTTTTCTAAATAATCTCTTTTCCTGATTTTTATTGATACATATATATGTACATGATATGACTACTGCTACGTTGGTTTACCTTAACTTAAAGCTACGGTGAAACAGGATCTGATCTCAATTTACCATAAAGACCTGTTTCAATAGCCATAGGGCTGGAAAAGACTGTGGAATTTTGTCTGCAGGAAGAGATGTACTAGTAGACCGAACAGAAGGTAGCTGCACAGCTATCCCTTCATCATTTAATAAAACTGTGGCTATATGTACTGTGACGTTCTTTTTCTTTTCCCTTTCTTTCCTCAGTGTAAATGGGAGGTCCACCCATTTCTTGATGGAGAGGTCTCTCAAGCCCCTTTAATTCTTACAGTGTGTCATTCTGCACCTGCTAATGTGGTTTATGCCATCTGCTAATCAAGCTGAACTTCAAATACCTGAGGTCCTTGGCCTGGAGGATGATGGTGGAAAAAACTTTGTGGATGGAATGAAGTTTTCCTGAAATACCTAAACATCATTTGTCTATTCAAGCAGCTGCACAAGTTTCAATTCCTTCTCACTGTTGATAAAATATTCTACAATGGCCCAACAAATCAGACTGGTGAAATGTTATGGCAGTGACCAGGACACTACAGAAAGTATTTCTTGCTATTTTATTCCATATATTTTAAATGTAACATTCTCATTATCAGACTAAGAGAAACTTAACAAGTAATTAACCACAGAGAAGACGAGGTAGGAAGGAATCCTTGTTTAAGAAAATTACTATATGCTTACTTTAAAGTGTGTGTTTAAGTGTTATTAAATATCTAAAGGAAGATTATTATGAATGAAAAGGTAAACATCACCTGTGTATTATATAACAATATGTACTCTTACAACTCATTTGAAGAGAAGACACCCCAAATGTGATCTATGTCTAATAGTCCAAGCCCAGAGAAAACTGACAATTCAACTTCTGTACAAATCATCTGTATTGTCCTGGTTTTGGCCAGGATAGAGTTAACTTTCCTTGGGCTGAGAGGGAGCACAGCTAGAGGGCCGGGTCCGGTCGATCATTAGAGCATTCCATGCCACGGTACCTCATGCTCAGTACATAGGTAGAAGCTGCTCTCTCACACCAGTTTTGGTTTCTGGGTTAGTATGGTGGGATTTTCTGCCGTGGTCGGGATCACTACTGGGGATGGGCTCCATACCGGTTGCCACTCAGTGAGCCACTGCTGCATTTTATCCATTCTGGACTTACCATTATTACTGTTGGTTTAGTTACTATTACAAATATTTTTTTTTACTCAACCTACAAATTTCTCTTTTGTCCTTTCCCTATTTCACGGGGGAAGGGGGGACGGGGAGTAAACAACTGACCATGTGGCAATTGGCTACCAGCTGAGTTCAAACCACGACAGTATTTATTGCATACTAAATTAAAATAGTTACATCCATATTGAGCCTCTGAGACAATCACTTTAAGATAAATGTGGATGAAGGAATTGGATTCCCATGTACACTGATGTTTTGGCTACGTTCAAATCTTCTTAAGGGAGTTTACAAGTCTAAAGAACTTGAACTAATCATTCCAATTTTCACTTTTCTTCACTGCATAAATTAAAGATATTGTAAAAATGAGTTCAAATATCTCCCCTAAAGATGGCATGAAAAATCCCATCACTGATATTACATTAATATTTTCATGCTCAGTTTATGAAGCCAATTAAAAAGCTTTTAGGTGAAAAAATCATTATAGAACTGTGGAGTAAATTTGCCAAAATAATAATGAATTTGCATATTGTCAAGACATGCCTTATGATACCGCAGAAGATAGCGTCAATTACCTGATCTAACACTTATTCAGTAGGCTAAGAAACACTGTTTCAGCCATTCAAATGTTGCCCATTTCTGCCAGAAGGAAATACAGCCCAAGTTCCCATGCTACCTAAATTTCTTCAACAAGTGAGGATATGTTCTATAACAAGTGAACTACAAGATCATTAGGCAATACTACTTTTATATCTCAAAGATCAAATCGTTGTAAGAAAGAGCTGCAGGCCATGGCGGCATTGCTCTTTTGCTTCTCTCTGGGCCCTGTAAGATCTTATTTTCTTTTAGTGCTCTACTGCACTGATAAAAAGATAAATCTGTTGTCACTGTCCTTTTCATACAAAAATAAAGAAATTTCTAGTGCCACCTATTGGTACAATATGAAAATACCTAACAAGCAAATGCTCTCCACATATAGGATAGAAAGTGGAAAATATGACCTGTTGAGTAACAGAGGAAAAACATCTGTTCACTGTGATTTTTAAAATTTTGCCTTCTTTTTGTGAAAACAAGTATTTTAATTATTTATAAAAGGAAAACTAGTTCTGATTCAGTCAGAACTTAACAGGAAGATAAATCTTGTCCTGCTTCACAAGACATTATAAGGAATAAATTAGGAGTTCAAATTAAGTCCATTCATAAGTTCAGTTGGCTTAGGCTAATATAGAAATAGCATACTTGTTGATAAGAAAGGTGAGAGAAGGAGGAAAATTCCTCAGGGATTTTCAATGAAGGGTAATCAATAACAAAGGAATGAAAAGTAATAAACTGTTGCATACAGCTCAGTATCTACTTTTTGATGTCTTTCTGTGAGATGCTTTCCTGACTACAGAAAGAGTAGCCAACAAAATTCAAAACAGTTTCAGAAATTAAGCAATCATTAGTATATTGCAAGGGTTTCATCACTCCAAACAACTGATGTCTAGCCTTTAAGATTCAAGTCATAACAGCTATTTCTGCTTCCTTCACAGGCAAAGCTAATACAGTGCCTTCTGAGGGCAATTCATCTCACCAGTTCCAAACACCTTATCTTTGGTTGGAAGATTGGACTAGACATGTAACTTTGAGATAGTTAATGGCAGATGAATCCTACTGCTGAGATGCAGGTACAAGATTTACAAAAAAAAAAAAAAACAAAACAAACAACCAAAACCAACCCACCAAACAAAAAAAAACCCAAACAAAAACAAAGCAAACAACCAAAACATACCACTTTCATTAAATAAAGTATTTAAGTACATGCCTAGGTTCAGAATGGGAACAACTCTACCAAAGTCAATTGAATTATTCATTAAAGACATTGGAAAGGGAAAGAAAATATAATTGACAGCAAGTTTCAAATTGTTTTCATTTAACAAAGTTCAAATTGGAATAATTTTAATTTTCCTGAAAACATTCATGACACGTTAATCAATGTTTGTATAAACAGTTATTAAAATATTTGCTGAAGTCTGTTCTTAATAAAAAAAGCCAAACAATTTCATCAACCATTTACAAAAACATCCTTTACTTTGATTTCTACAAATATTGATTAAATTTTGAGGTAAAAATGATGATAAACAAAAAATCTAAAAGAAATCCATGATCACACAGGAAATTTTTGTTTGAAACTGAAGCCAGATTTTAATAGAGGAATTTTTCATAAGAGATGCTTGAGTCATCTCTACTACTTACACTCTTGAAACAGCACTAGTAAATAATTGTACTGAGTCAGGATCTGAACCTAAAGTTTGATGTAGGAATTAATATCTGGGAAAAAAACCCTAATGATAAAGCCAAATAATAAGTATTTTATCCACTTGACACAGGAAGGAGAAATGGGAATTCAAACAGTATATTAGGAGTTTAAATTCTGTTTTCATTTTTTCATCCTACTTTTCATAAACCGGCTTTGTCCTTTGAACCTCACTGAAATTTACCTCGTTAACTGCTCCTGAAATACAGTCTTTTGGCTATTTAAAATATCAGTGTCAGAAAAAGAGCGAATGAAAAAGCATTACCCGAACAGGAAAAGTTATAACAGAGAACATGAATTAACAGAAACTCCCAGGATGAAGTTGGAGAACACAGGCTAGAAAGTCAAAGTAGAAGTGTAGAGAACAAGAACCAGACTGGTACAAAGAAGCAGGGCTGGAGAATAACAGCCTGTTTTCTCTCCCACTAAAGTCAGTGGGGTAAGTCCTATTTACTTAAAAAGGAAAAGATCAGACCATCTTTACAGCATGTGTTTATTCTGCTGTTGAATAGGTATTCATGCTTCTATTTCAGTCTAAGTCCATGACGTAGTGCTCCCTTCATTTTATCTAGTGTCTCCTTCCCCTCTGCATTCCTCTGTGCTTTTTTTTCCCCCTCATGAATGCTAGCTACACTGAATTCAGTTACACTGGTGCTTGTATATTTGATTAAAAGATAGTTGTCTGAGTTATTTGAAGTTGTGCTAGGAGAAAGACTTCATCGTTCAAGGGTTATTATTATCTGTCTCACGCTCTATTTCTCTCTTTTTCTCCTAAGGTACTGCAGTGCCTATAATGAAGTGAATCCAAATGACTACTTTGAGACTGGAAAAGAACCTGACATGCACACAAAACATACTTTTATCATTGGTCTGAACTAATCATCCAAAGGGATTTTCTATTTCATTTATAGGATTTGATTCTCCCATGTGTTTTTCTCCTAATGTGACTCTGCTGATGCAAAGTCAGAAGCAGTGGTATAAAAGCTGACATGTTTTCAGTCTGCAGGACTTCATAAAAAATTCCAGAGAAGATGAATTAGCCGCCGGGTAGTAATGAGGGTAGTCTGACTGAGTAATAGCAACATGAAAGGCATTAGCACCTGTAGGGCAGATTCCTTCCTGTGTCCTTTTTTTTTCCTTATACAAATGCAAGAGGGTGTGGGCTTCCTTCAGTGGATATAAAAGAGGTGCAGCTGTGTGGCTACTTGGTATTTAAATTTCTGTTCCACAGATATCACAAGGAACAGGTAGGTTAAAGCCGCTGCTATAAAGTACTATAAGATGATGATATTTTGTCAGTTAAAGAAAGCTTAGGGATAAATTGCCCAATTAAAGGTTTTAACATAACCTGTGAAACTCAGGATGACATTTAGTTTTCCTCTTTTTTTTTTTTTTTTTTTTTTTTAACAAATCCCCCAAAGAGTGAAATTAGCATAGATGCCTGAGCAGTGCTATCAGCAGATTCTGACAATATTTCCTCTAGAATGAGCTTCATTTTCTTTTGTTATGTTGTGATCAGTATTTTCTCCAACCCCCAGCACTTATCTCTTAGTCTTTCCACCAACCTTCCTCATTCTGGTCCCTTAACATTTTTTTCTCTTTTTTTAACTTGTTTTGTCCTCTCCCTATCCCTTACCATGTCTTTACAATTAAATGCTTTTAAAAATACATTTCCAACAAATCAAGAAAGTATCATGATGTTGTTTCAAATGAATTTAGCCCTCTTTTTGTGTTTTGACTTTTCCTCTCCCTCCCTGCAACCATTTACTAGATAAGCTTCAGAGCTGGAGTGATGACAGTGCTTCTGTATTGGTTCACAAACATCAACTTGGGCATGCTTTTAAAACCAAACTCTATTAATTCTGGGTAGAATGGTGCCTATATCTGAGGAAAGGCTTTCCAGCTGTCTTGTAATTGCAGTTTTGAGTGTATAACCATAATATGGGTGAGCTTGTTGTAAGGAATGGTAGGAGTGGTATAATCTCAGTTTGGGATGTTGCTGGAACCATCAGTTTAAGCCACCTCCGCCCCACAGGAAACACTGTGGGTACACTATCACCAGAGGGTGTTGGCCTTGTTAACAAAAGTACATAACAACTACACACCTTGGCACAGCACAACTGGGACCTAGCCTGAAAGGATCCATGCCTACTGAAGGAAGGGGCAGTAAGCAGTAATAATGTATAATTGTCATGATGGTTTAGGTAGCCAGTTCTAAACTTTGTTCAAACCACTTTTTTTGTTTGGTTGGTTGTTTTTTACACTGAAGATATAGTATAAAATATAAGCATAATCCTACTGAAAAGCTGAGCAGAGAGCTATCTGTATCTAAGTCCTCCATAAGCTTTAAAATGATTGAACAAGAAGATGTTGAATTTCAGCTACTTTTCAATATGTTCTAAAGCTATGATTTCTGGCCATGTGCCCTGTCTTTCCATTGTGCTGACCTACAGTGCAAGAGGTAGACCAGCGTAGTCTAGATAATTACAGGCAAACTATTAAGATAAATTTGTATTCTTTTGAAGGTTATGATATAAACTATATGAAGGAGATTGGTGAGTTATAAACGAGTCTGTCTACCCAAGCCATCAGGGCAAATTCACATCTCAGGAGAATAAACCAGTTGGTATTTTTTCTGCAACAGTTAAAGAGAATTGACACAAGGAAAGAGGTCCTCAGTATGAAGAACTTACTTAGGACACATAGTCTCAGAATACTTTGCTTCTAATTTAAAAGCAAAGAATTACTCTTCATTATTTTCCTCCCACGAACATAATAATTCATTCTATGGGGATTTTACCAGGCAAAATACATTTCAAAATGCTAACAGAACTCTAACAGTGGAGATGTCCTCTGAGAGGACCACTAAGTACTAGGCTATTTTATTTTTGCAGTTCATGCCCACTCGAGTACAGAGGCCTAGATTTTTGGGTCACCTTAATATGGTTAGAATTACAGGCACTTTACAGTGCTGCAGTTCACTTCCAGATTCTCTTTCCATTGTAAAGCTCTAGGACAATGCTAATATCAGGTGAGGTCCTAAACCAGGGTCAAGACTAGGTCTCTGTAATATACAGGGAAAGTTCACACATACTAAGTGGAGAAGGAAAATAAGTATGCTTTCAAATACTACCCAACATTTTTCAAACTTTCCAAGAGTTTTCCAAATGAATGTTGAGTTCAATTGATTTTACATACTTCATCATATTGGTAGCACCCTACCTTTCCCCTCTATAAATAGACACACTCTACTACACAAACTTTCAGCCTATCAGATTCTAAAATATCCTTTTGTTTTGAGATCTGTGTTTCAAAAACATCAAAAGACAAAATCCTGTGGGAAAATTATGCCCATTCCATAACTCCTTTTGTCACTAAATAGAACCTTAAACCTCTTCAATGTTTTTTTTTTAAGGAGCTTTGCTTCTCAGATGCATTAACCCACCCACTTCCTCTCCATATCCTATTGTTACCCCCTTTGAGGTTATTTCCCTGTTTGTCCTTTTCAAACACTAGCATTTGTAAAAAAGGTTTTTCAAACACATTGTGCTCAAGCCTTGATGGCAAAGGGTCTTCTCATCGATACAACTGCCCACGCTTCTTTCACTCTTTTTGAAAAGGAATCTAGAAAATAACAGATATTTAGCTGCTAGAATGGACTTTGTTTTAAAGTGGCTTTTTTGTTTCCCTCCAGTGGTTTAAAAAAAGGATGTTTCTCAGGAAAGGGATTCCTCCCACTGAAGTTGACACAAATTCTGCCTTTAAAAGAGGTGGTGGTAGAGTTGGCATAGGCTGGTTTGTACAGCTCAAGGATGTATTGTATAACTATATAGCCCAAGACAGGTAATGGGTAACAACAGGAAAATATTGATCTGGTTCTTTACACTATAGAAATGGAAATAATTGTATGCCTTTATAGCACTTGCCCATCTCTTTACTTTATATAAAAGTCTACGAAGTTCAGTGCATATGCTTTTAGGAGCCAGGCAGGTCAAGTATTTCATAGGCTGGATTTGTACCTCAGGTGAAACAGTGTAAATCAAGAGTAATTCCATTACAGATAATTAAGTTGGTATACCAGTATAAACCCAGAAGAAATGTGTGAAGATTGAAACCCTGTAATTACATTTGTTTCCAGAACAGATAGATCATCATTGGTATTTGAAAGAACATTGTTCTATAAATTAGTACCAAATGAAACACTGTAAAGAGAAGAAGCTTACAAGATATCATCTCTGTAGACCTGTTTTAATAATACTTTTAAAATTTATTTAAACTTTGCCTTAAAAATATGGAAGCTCAGAGCCACTAAAAACTAACACAATATGACACTCTCAGATCCCCAGTTAATGAAAAAATTAAGCCAAGAAAATTCACACAGGTTACTAAATGAGTGAGAATGCATAGATTTTGAACTTTATTTGTGTGTTTTGTTTGTGGTTTTTAATATTTATATATTCTTCATATTCAAAAATTCTTTTAATAAGTTAGTTTTGAAGTTTCAAATAGGATTTATGTGAACTTTGTGTGGGTTTACCACCATTTGTAGATTCCTTCTAAGTTATCCTCAATAGATTTGAGTGTCCAAGGTTAAAAATAAATGGCTCAGGAAATAAGCCTAAGAAGACAGTAAATGATACAAACTGAATGCTGAAATAGCATTCTGTTCCAAACTGTTGTTATTGAAACAGATATGGATGTCTGATTAGGCAGGGAGCACAAAATTATTATCTGAAAAATGTTTAACTCTCATAAATCAAATTTCTAGTTTAAGTGAGAAAGAGAACCAGATTTTTTTTTTTTTTTTAATCTAGATAGTAACTTTTTTTCCTAGGAATTATAATATTAAAATGATTTATACTTAACATTTTTTTCTGCTTTTAACCTTTATCTATTTTGAATCTGATAACAAGTTAATTAGTTTCCAACAACATACTAGCAAGGAAACAAATGGAATAACAAATTAATGAAATTTATCTTGAACAAATTAAATAATAAATATTATCCTTCTTTAATAAGAATTTTACAAGCATCTACACCTCATTTCTGCAATATACTTCAACAAGACTAGCCCAGTTTTTAATTCTAGTGTTTGGTAACCTTTGATCACTGAGTGGAAAATAATTTGAAGCTTTCATTTTAATTTTTAAGAATCTTCCTCCTCTTAAGTATTCCCTTGCTTTAGATTTTCAGTAAGTAGTCGTTGATGCAATTGTACATTACCTTTTTCAGTCCTAAGTTCACTATTTCTCATTTCAGGTGTTTTTGACGACTGGTTCATATCCAATAATTTTGCAGTATGATAACAGACGTTAGATTTCATGCTCATCAATTTTCAGATTAGGGGATAAAACTAAGGGAGAACCTTTTGGATTAAGGGTTAAATTAAGGAATATCTACCTGCACAATGAAATCAGTGAGTTAGCAAAATATGTGGATTTACTAGCTTTGGTTCTCGGACAAATTTCAAGACAAAAGGTGAATGAGTCAAAGGAAAGGAAATATTATCTTTGTGTTTTCTTAACCCCTGGATTTATTAGAAAGATAACCTGCCATTGGAGCAAATTTAAAGTAACATCATGACATTCTAATTTACACCATCTGTTGATAATCGCCAATTCCCTAACATGTCAAACGTGAAAGGCTGAGAGGATGGAACAAAGATGAGTATGCTTGGTGGATGCCAGTCAGTTTTCTTTGTAATGGGGGATACCGACAGAAAGAACTCAAAGTACTTTGAGAGCTATAACAGAAATAGCAGTGTGACTTACTAAATTATCACAAATCATAAACTGGAGAGAGGAATGTCTGTGTCCCTATACAATGCAATAGCAGCCACAGAACATCTCTGTACTTTGCATTTTTCCTCAAGGGTGATATTTAACAGAATGCAGCATATGAAAACAGAATATGATGTTTCTCAGTCCTGAAGATATTTCCCTGAGTACACAAGTCTAAATGCTCTTGTGAAGAATGTGCCTGGACAGCCAAGCATCTCTTTTTGGAACAGTGTAACTAGAATTCATGCTATCTAGGTTGCGCTTATTTGTAAGGCTTTCCTACTATGTTAAACAGTAGGAGCCAGATGGATCAGTCAGGTGAATCAAAATAAGCAATTTTCAGTATGAGAACAATATGAGGATCACTATAAATTAAGTTATATTAGTTCTGTCCATCATTTTTTCTCAGGCTGTGGACAGAGACTGAAGAGAGTTGCAGTTCCAGTTGTTACTTTACTTCAGCCGGAGGGTGCACTCTTAAAGCCTAGTGAATGGAGTACCTCCCATGAACACTTCCTAATCTGTTTCAAACAAAACCAGAAATCATCTGGGTTAGTTTGAAGAGATTAACTAAGAAGCACCCACATAATTCTTACCATTGGCACAGCTGAGAAGGTAGGACCTCTGATTAGTGGGTACTAGGATCAGATTTGGGCCCTTCTACTTTTGAGAACAAGAGTTAATCTTCTCTTTGTTCAGCCTAATCCTATATTCAGAGCAGCAGGAGCAGCTGGTTTAACTACTAATGTTAGTTTTAAAAATAAAGTTTTTCTTTTGAAGAATATTTTTACCAGCCAAAATTTCTGGCATTTTCTAAAGGAACTCAAACTTACTACTCTTTAACAATCAGGATAGTGCTTCAATATGCCTGTGTCTTTTCTTAGATGGAAAAAGAGTTATATTAGATTTAAAAGAAAAGGAACATACAGAATCTGCATGCTTTTAAAGAAAGAACTCTTTGGATCTTTCTTATTCTCTGGTGTTTATGTATATAAATGGTTTTATTTCTACGTATGAACATATTTAAAGACTCTATATCACAGAAAATTATAATGATGGTGTATATATATAGAAATAAAATTACTCAGTTGCTAAAGTTGCTTTTATATTTCTGTATGATCAACATAATTTACAGAAAAAAGATCTTGACTCAGTTGTTGTAGCTGCTTTGATAGCTCTGTATCTGTGACAGGAACTCTGGCTTTAAATGTTTCACAACTGAATATCATGTAAATACAGCAAGAACTATATAAACTAAAGAAAAATAATCATGTTAACAGTTTCAGAGACTTTTGAACTGGGAAAGATATGAAGAAAACTTCCTCATATCTGAAGACAGGGAATGTGACAGCAACTACTGTCAGTTGAAGGTGAAAGAAAATATATTCTTTTTCTTTACTTACCGTTGGTAGTTGAAATTGTTTCAAGATGAAAGAGTTTTTGTTAGAATTGAGCTGATTTAAATCTGTTTGCTCTGCTGCTGCTCTTTTTATACCATCTGTAACATTAGCTTCTGCTCAGGTAACTGTTTGCTAATGGGCGATAGACCACCAGCTAATTCCAAAAAGAATGAAGACAGATATTGTACAATCAATATTCAGGTAGAGATGTACTGGTTTGTAATTTTCTGATACTGCCATTGACTAGAACAACTCCACAACATCTGCAGCCAGAACACCTTAATGGTGATAATCTCACAAGTTAACCAGGAGTGGGTTTGTTCCATATTTAGAGAAGAGATTTTGAAGAAAATGTCATGATGCTCTTCAAAATACTATGAATTATTTTATACAGACACTCTTTCCTCTTAGTATCTTCAGAAAATGAATAAGGAGCATAAAATTAAGACCTTACTAAATTTACAGTCCTAGTATAGATTTTGTCAATGTAGTCTGTTGCTTATAGATACCAGCTATTTTACCTATTAAAAAAAAATCTCATTATTCCATTTACTGGCCTCCCTCTCTTCTTTCTGAAAACAGCAGTGCCTACTTTACCATCTAGTCACCAAATCAACATGAAGCACTCATTCTTTAGTTAATTTTTGTTAAGCAGTTACAACAGAAACTGTTTGGTCATGGCAAAAAAAAAAAACAAAAACAAAAAAACCCACAGTTATTATCTGTTGTTTATCTGTCGTTCCATTCACATTATAAATAAAGATAAATGAAGATTCTGTTTATCACTAAGGTTCTCTCTTCTGAAAGGTCAACTGCTGATAAACTACAGGAAGCAAACAGTGAAACCATCTACTCTATAGCATTCAGGAACTTGAATGGAACAAGGATCTGGATTTTATTTATACCAAAGGGGCAAAATTATCTGAATTGCTTAACCCAAAGGAGCAGAAGGATGAATCTTTCAGTGCTCTAGAGCTAACTGCGTAAATAAGTGACTCCAAATATTAGAATGAAAAGAGAACAAACATGAACAGAAAGGAAAGAACAATATATACGGACAAAGTAATAAAATAACAGAGAAACTAAGAAAGATGATACTATATATTGTTTGTGAGTCAACCGTAAGAGATTGCTGCAATCACATAAATAAAAAAGATTAAGGATAGAAGAACCAGGAATAATATGCAATGTAAATAGATATTTAAATGAATATTTTCCTCAGGTTTTTTATGAAACTGGTGATGCTGAATGTGAAGACAAAAGTAAAGCGAGTAGTGTGTGAATAGAGGTTCAGAAAGAGAAATCACTAAAATTGAGGTGGATGCAAAATAGAAAGATCTTAAAGCATTCAAATCAGAGGAACCAAATAATTTCTATTCCAGAACTTGGACTAAAATGTTATATAGAATCTAAGTCTTCAGCCAGAATTTGTAATAATTTTTTATTTCCCAAGGTTTTTTTTCATATTAGTGGAGAAAATAAGATAAAGTATGAAAAGAAGGGCAGAGTGACAACCCATTAGTCTGATAAATAATAATATGCAAGGCTTCTCCTGAAAGACATTTTAAAAGAAAGAATAAGATATTGCCAGTCTAACCTGATAGAATTCATTGAAAAATAATTGATTTTCTAGACAGGGGAAGAGAACAGATCTAATCAATCTGATACCACACAGGAATGGTTAGTTAAGAAGCAGAGAAAAAAGGGTTTAATCTGGGATTATAAAGTGAGGAAGGAGGGGTGATGATAGGAGTAAAGAACAGGAAGGAACTCAGGTAGAGGGAGGCTGAAACTGCAGTTTCTCATTGGTTGGTCTCTTGACTGGTTTCATTAATATTTTCTGTAATAACCTTGAAAGAAATATGATATTGAGTTAAATGACATATCTAACTTGTTAGGAAAATTTGGATATCATGCAGAAAAAAATTGGATGACCCTGAGTACTGGAAAAATAGGAATAGAATGAAATTCAATAATATGAAATATATGGTCATGCATGTAGGAATTAATAACAACAATATTTTTAGTAACTCAGGAATTCATCACTTGGAAATGACTGAGGAACAGAATCTGTCTCTACACATCATAGACAACTATGTGCCATCAAGATAGTATGACCATGAAAAAGACAAATGTGATCCTACAAAGTATCATTTGAAGCATTTTCAGAGGAGACAGGCAGGAATCAATATCATTGTACAAGGCCAAGGTAAAATGTCATCAGAAATGCTGTATATATATTTCTGATCACCTACAGTCAATAAAAGTTTTATTCAGGTTTGAATAGGTTGGAGAAGGGCATCTAAGATTAGTAGAAAGCCTTCTTACAAGAAGAAACAAAATGCTCTTCGGTAGTTTAGACATACAAGAGAAGGTCAAGGACTGCAATTATACACAAGGAGTGAACACCAGCAAAAAAAAATTAAAACTGTCTAAGTTAAGAGATAGTGTTGACACAGGATTAAAAACCAAAAAAAAAAAAACAAACAAACAAACAAAAAAACACACAAAAACACACACAAAAAAAAAACAAAAAAAAAAACCCAACCCACACAAAACACCCAACCAAAACAGGATCACAGGATCACTAATCAGGTCATGAATGAAGGCATGAACGAAGGCATGAAATGAGAGTAAGATTTCTGCCATAAGAACAATGAAGCATCTACAGGAAGAGTGATGACAAAAAAAAAAAAAAAAAATCCAACCTATTTTTAAAGTGGAACTTGTTTCATTTATTAGAAGTATTATATAATATAGATACTTTCAATCTTAGGAACTACATTAAAAATTAATTTCATCCTAGTTCTATGTTCCTAAGTATTTGCTGATTTACCAGTAAAATGAACTTATCATTGTCTAATGTAAATCAAAATTACAGGCTTCAGCCCTTTGTCATTCTGCCAGAAGAAATCTTTAATCAACAGCATCAGTACACATTGTGTACATCTCGTCATTGAATTATATTTAGCACATCAATTTAGTAGTGAATTTGGAAGTCTTTGTTATGTTCATATCTTTCCAAATTTTATTTTACATCATTTTTCTAAAACAAAGTGGGTTTTTTGCTGGAAATCGCTGCTGTTTTGCTACTATACATTTCATTCACCTTCCAAATTTTAAAAGGAAGGTTTGTAGGGTAGGTTGGTAGCTGGAAAGATTGCAGGTGTGTAGGGTCTGTCACAACATACTGTTTCAGGACTTTCCAGGGACTCCAGTTAGAGCTGTGTACATCCCACTGGGAAGGTAGGAACCATCTGTTTCTAATGGGTAAAGCTTCTGTTTCTAACCCTGAAGGGCTGCAAGATATTGAACTTAGTCTGTCTTATATTTAAAGGCAGAATGCATTAGGAAAGGAAGTTTGAAAGAAAGAAGGAAGTAATTCTCTGGCAGTTATTTCTTGAAATTACTCTGAGCTTGAGAATGACAGAAATAATCCATGAAGAAATGACACAATGCAGGAAAGGCTAAAACATTGCATTAACTTAATTTATCATAGTGCTCCAAAATTAGGACATAGTTAAACTCATGACATGGTTATCACTCACAGAGCTGATTAAAGAGTTCATTCACTAGAAGAAAACTGATTTTAGACTTTGCCAGTTCATGAAAATAACACACTAAAACATTCAGGTATCCAAGTATCTACAGGTATTTAGATCATGAGGGTAGAAAAATATAAACTGAATTTAGTAAAATTTTCTAAGGAAAAGCTGAATGTGTAAAATCCCTAGGATCTCTACTAAATGTTATTTACTAGAGAATAATATTAAGCAAGGCAAAGAACAAAGGTAAACCAAAGCAATTCAAAATGCTGTTCCCCTCTATTGATGCTTCAGTATAAACCAAAGAGGAATCCAGCTGTCTAACAGAGGTGTTAAGTACTTCCTCTCCAAAAATGTGGGGAACTGGTTCCTACAGGGGAAGGCCACACAGATACCTAAATACCATACATCCTCAGCAGTGTGAGAAGGTGCATCTGGAGGCTTGGAGAGGGATATGCTGAATGCTTCCCTTCAGATTCTACTGCAAGGGAGAGCGCAGTATTGCCAGTATAGAATTGTTATAGAACAGAGGTGTTTCCTTCCATCGTGTCATCCTGAAATTAGGATTTAGATCATTTTACCTCTTCTCCTGAGAATTCAGGAACAAAGGGGAAACATGAATTGTCTTCATCATTTGGGACCCATCATGCTCACAGTTACCCTTACCAAACTGTTGGCCACCCTTTATACTGAAAGTTGGTAGTTAGGGCAGCCTTGGGGATTAAAGCAGGATATCCGACCCAGAGTAAGTGCAATAATTTCATTCTTATTCCTCTAAGCCATCTGGTTCCTTTCTTATCAGATAAAAATCAATCTTTCACAAAATCATCTAGGTTGGAAAAGACCTTGAAGATCATCCAGTCCAACCATTAACCTAACACTGACAGTTCCCAACTACACCAGATCCCTCAGCGCTATGTCGACCTGATTCTTGAACACCTCCAGGGATGGGGGAATCCATCACCTCCCTGGGCAGCCCATTCCAGGTCCCTCTCTGACTGGCAGCTCTCCAGCCACTCCTCTCCAAGCCGGTAGCACTGCTGGGGGTTGTTGTGACCTTTCTTTTGTCTTGCCTCTGACTTAACTTCTTGATGGTAAACAAACTGAGCATGGAAAAAACTCCACAGGCTTGGTGTTTTAGGCACTCTGCCAGCATGTAAGTGTCCAGTCCCCTCTTGTTGAGTAGCCTAGGACCTACAGCAGGGTTCTAGCGCTAGTCTAGAACAACCCTTTATTAAAAAAAAAAAAAAAAAAAAAAAAAAAAAAAAAATCAAAAATCCCCATCAACAACCAGCATGCCAGAGGATGCTAATTACAGTCCTACAGTTTATGTTTGACAAACAAGACTTTGACAGAGTTTAGATGTCTATTTGCACTGTCTGGTGTGAGTGCCATTCCCATATCTGGGCAATTAAAATTAAGCATCCCGGAGGCTTTAACTTAAGAATGAAAACACCTAATTTAAATGCCATAGGAATTAAACTATTTCCAAAAGTATATAAGTATTGGGTTTCTTTTAAGGACTGTGATAGGGTTTAGGCACAGTCTATGTCACCTTGAATTTCTAGACTTGGATTTTCAAAATAACTACGAAGATGCACCCTAAGAATGTATTTTAAATGTAAATTGACAGACTGTTTCTTTCCTATTAGCAAAGTCTCTGTAAATAGGCATTATTAGCTGTAGAAATAACTGGTGTTCCTTTAAGTTAAAACTTCATTTTCTGTTTTACTAAGACAAGCAAAAGTGTGTCTGTACTTGTGTGCATATACATGTGAATAATAATATACTTTTATGACATAAGTTTAAGAGCCAAATAACCTATATAATTTATTTACTATGCATTTCAGATCATTCCACTTTAATAACTTCTATTTTTAAATACAAGGCAACTAGGGATGGATTAATGAGGCCTAATATTATGAAAAGAAAATTAATGATACATGCGGAGATAATACTTCAAAACACAAGCCAGTAGGGGACTATTCTCTATTAGAAACCTGAGTTCTGTGAAATTTCAATGGTGCAACTGAATGCATTATATTATTAGCACATAGTTATAGTTTTCAGAACTCTGGAAATTCTGTTTTCTTACAGGATATTATTGGCAGATATTGGAAAGCTCACCCAAACAAATTTGGTCCTGCTGAAACCCCTGAGATAATCATCTTTCTCAAACATCAAAACAATAATATGTAAGGTTATAGGAAGGGTAACAAAATTGTCAGAAACATGGAACTTTTACACCAAATGAAATTAAAATGGCCTATTCTAGTTAGGTCCCAACCCTCTAAAGAGTTCACATTCCTATCTTTAACTCTGTGAATAGTCATATTGATTTCATATTCAAAAATCTTCACAGGATTAAGGTTTAAATTGGGGTCAGATGTCTCCGGTCACTTCTGTTGCCCTTCTTGAACTCCATGGCACTACTCACATGCTCAAAATTAAATGTTTGCAAGGTCAGAGTCTCAGTCTGGAAATAATGAAAGTAAAAGCAGATATGATAGAGAAGTAATTTAAAAAAAAAAAAAAAAAAAAAAGTAGTTTCTCTTTATATCCAAGCTATGTAGATGCTTAGACTGAGTTGCACAAAAGGTCTGGGTGAATTGTCCCTTGGGAACATGTTTCCTGAAACTAGTCTGAATTCTGTCTCATTAAATTTAGTAAAGCAAAATAGGATAGACTCACATGAGAGATTTGGATGCTAGTTGTCAGGTATATAGCTGTGAAACAAGGTTAGTAACTCCAAATGATGTACAGTGGTTGAAGATGTACACCTTTCACGTGCCTTGGGAAATCAGAGCACCCAAAAGAGTACACGAAGCCAAAATGATGTGGCTATAGCTCTGTGGCAGCCTGAGCTACTCTTGGTCTTGCTTTTTTCTTTAGTGATGTGGGGGATTTTGAGTCCCATCCTTGCCCCAGCTCAGGATCACTCCACTATTGGCTTTATTAAGGTCCTTCAGTGCACTGATCAGTCACTTTTATTGCCCAGTTTTCTGTAGGTATAGAGTAGAGGCCTTTCAGGAAAGTGTCTAACAAGTGCCTGAGTGTTTCAAAAGGAAATCATAGCAAAGTCTGTCTGTGGAGAAGAAAAAGGAGGACAACAATTTCCAATTTTGGGCTTGCAACTTCGTGGACTTGTCAAAGAGCTCTATTTAACCAGAAACTCCTTAAAGATAAATTCCTCCAAAACACTACTACAGCCAATGGCTGTTCAGTTTTCAGAAATTCAGTTTTTAAATCTGTTATACTTAGAAGTGCCTAAGTGGAAATTCACAGGTCTTGGATTAAGCATAAGCATTAAGATTGGTACATTTAAAAGAAATCGATTTTTTTTTTTTTTTTTTTTTTTTTTTTTTAATAGATGTTTGCCCTGCTGTACATTCTTTATCCCACTTAGAGCACTCACAAGATAGCAAGGAATATTCAATCCCCACGCATCCCTCTCCTTTACTTCTTTCACAGAGTGGTATAAACCATCATCTACTATGTAAATTCACAGAATCATGTAGGTGGAAAAAGGCCTTGAAGATCATCTAGTCCAACGATTAACCTAACACTGACAGTTCCCAACTACACCAGATCCCTCAGTGCTATGTCAACGTGACTCTTAAACACCTCCAGGAATGGGGAATCCACCACCTCCCTGGGCAGCCCATTCCAATGCCTAACAACCTGTTCTGTAAAGAAATGCTTCCTAATATCTAGACTAAACTTTCCCTGGCGCAACTTGAGGCCATTCCCTCTTGTCCTGTCACTTTCTACTAGGCTAAAGAGGCTCATCCCCAGCTCTCTGCAACCTCCTTTCAGGGAGCTGTAGAGGGCAATGAGGTCTCCCCTCAGCCTCCTCTTCTCCAGACTAAACACCCCCAGTTCCCTCAGCCGCTCCCCGTACGACCTGTGCTCCAGACCCTGCACCAGCTTCGTTGCCCTTCTCTGGACACGCTCGAGTCATTCAATGTCCTTTTTGGAGTGAGGGGCCCAAAACTGAACACAGGAATCGAGGGGCGGCCTCACCAGTGCCGAGGACAGGGGTAAGATCCCTTCCCTGTCCCTGCTGGCCACGCTATTGCTGACACAAGCCAGGATGCCATTGCCCTTCTTGGCCCCCTGGGCACACTGCTGGCTCCTGTTCAGCCGGCTGTCAATCAA
>NW_020799097.1:42396689-42408369 GCF_003259725.1 Athene cunicularia | reverse complement strand
CACCCCCAGGTCCCTCTCTGACTGGCAGCTCTCCAGCCACTCCTCCCCAAGCCTGTAGCGCTGCTGGGGGTTGTTGTGGCCCAAGGGCAGCCCCCGGCATTTGCCCTTATGGAAACTCCTGCAGTTGGCCTCAGCCCATGGCTCCAGCCTGTCCAGGTCTCTCTGCAGAGCCTCCCTACCCTCGAGCAGATCAACACTCCCACCCAACTGGGTGTCATCTGCAAACTGACTGAGTGTGCACTCGATCCCCTCCTCTAGATCATCAATAAAGATGTTAAACAGGAGTGGCCCCAAAACCGAGCCCTGGGGACACCACTCGTGACCGGCCCCCTACTGGATTTAACTCCATTCACCACAACTCTTTGGGCCCGGCCATGCAGACAGATTTTACCCAGCAAAGTGTTTGCCCATCCAATCTGCGAGCAGCCAGTTTCACCAGGAGAATGCTGTGGGAAACGGTGTCAAAGGCCTCATAAAGTGAAGGTAAACAACATCCACAGCCTTTCCCTCATCCAATAAGCAGTTTGCCCTGTCATTAAAGGAGATCAGGTTTGTCAAGCAGTACCTGCCTTTCATAAACCCATGCTGACTGGGCCTGAGCATCCGTTTGTCTCACATGTGTTGTGTGATGGTACTCAGGATGAGCTGCTCCATCAGCTTCTTGGGTACCGAAGTCAAGCTGACAGGCCTGTAATTTCCCGGATCATCCTTCCAACCCTTCTTATATATGGGCTTCACATTGGCCAATTTCCAACCTGTCGGGACCTCCCCAGTCAGACAAGACTGCTGGTAAATGATGGAAAGCAGCTTGGCGATCACCCCAGCCAGCTCCTTCAGCACCCTCGGGTGTATCCCATCTGGTCCCAGAGACTTGTGTGTGTCTGTGTGATGCAGCAGGTCACTGACTCCTCCTGGATTGTGGACAGTTCATTCTCCCATTCTCTGTCTTCTGGCTGAGGAGGCTGGATTCCCTCAGTACTAGACTTGTTTTTAAAGACTGAGGCAAAGAAGGCATTTAGCACTTCAGCCTTCTCCTCATCACTTGTTACCATGTTTCCTCCTGTGTGTAGCAGAGGATGGAGGATCTCTCTGGTCTTTCTTTTCCTGCTCACATACTTATAGAAACATTTCTTGTTGACCCTCCTGATTTCCACCCTGCATAGACTTACAAGATCTTTGTAATCAACTGTGAGTGGCTAGCCCGTTCTTCCAAAGGCTGTAAACTCTCCTTTTCTCCTTGAGTTGCAGCGAAAGCTCCCTGTTTAGCCAGAGTTCTCCTCTGTCACCAGCTTCTCTTAAAGCACCTGGGGACCACCCGCTCCTGAGCCATTAAGACTTCCTTCTTAAAGAGTGTCCAGCCTCCCTGGGCCCCTATACCCTTCAGGATCATCTCCCAAGGGATCCTGTCAAGCAGGTGCCCAAACAAGTCAAATCAACCCTTTTGAATTCCAGGATGTCAGTTCTGCTTAGCCCTCTCCTGGCCTCTCTAAGAACAGAGAACACTATAATTTCATGATCGCTGTGCCCTAGTCAGCCTCCAACCGCCACATCATCCACCAGTCCTTCTCTGTTCACAAAGAGAAGATCCAGCAGGGCACATTCTCTGGTCATTTGGCTTACCAGCTGTGTCAGGAGGTTGTCTCCCACACATTCCAGGAATCTCTGGATTCCAGGAATCTCCCACACATTCCAGGAATCATTCCAGGACTGGTCCCACTCTGCTGTGCTGTATTTTCAGCAGATGTCTGGGAGGTTACAGTCTCCCACAAGAACAAGGGCAAGTGATCGTGAGATTTCTCCTATATGCCTAAATTGAAACCACCTGGTTAAAGAGTGGGGAACACTTCCATTTCTACATGGTGAAGGTGTTCCACCCTTTCTGGATTATTTACATGTTTGCTTGAGAAGACAGTGATGTCATATCCCATATGAGCACTCTAACCAGCAGGCTACCAAATCATTTTGCTCTCCCTCTGGCCCTGTAGATATTAAATTATTTCCTAGAAATTGAAACAGAAGAGGCTGAGAAACTCCCATCGTGGAACACTTTATCAGTGGCACCCCCCAGGCGGGTGTGGGTTCAGCCAGAAGAGGAGTCAAATCTCAGCTCCCTCACATCTCAGCAAACATTACATTGTCCTTTAAAGATATGGCAGCTTAGCCTTTCTTATAGACTGGCTACACTATGACTCCACCCAGGTAAAATAGTTACGAAATATCTATTTTATTAATAAAACTGGGATTAACCAGGATCTTGGCACCTCACTGTTCAATGCTAACAGAATTAAACTGTTGCATGTGCCTGGATTAAGTGCCTAAGCAACTTCATTAATTGGAATTTAGGTGCCCAAGGGCTTCAGCCTTGGCCCCTACAGTTAGTCATGAGGTGGAGGGCTGTGAAACCCAGTGGTGCCATGAACAAAAGTGTGCTTTATCCGTCAGCTTCACCTAGAGATTTTCCCCTCCTCTCAGGGCTATAACCAGTAAACCACTATTTTTTAGGCAAACTATATTTAATAATCAAATAAAGATGACAGGTATGACTCTGGATGCAGTTTGCTATTTTCTTTAACTAGCATAAATAAAAGAACCACTTTAATACTCCAGACCGATAACTGATTACTAGTTACAGAAGAAAATTCTTTGTATGTGGCAATGCAAGTTCATTAGGGGTTATTTTTTCTTCCCCTGAGCAGTTTTAATTAAGGCTCTCCTATGTTTCTTCTTCTGTTATCTTTTTGTACTCAACGTCCCCATCAGGATGCATACATCTTCCTCATTGCTTTCCCATGTGCTAACAAAAAACAGACAAATTGTAAGGTATGCTAAAAACACACAGCGAGAACTAAAGGACATAATCAGCTTACTTGGATTTTGCTAATGTACCTGTCTATTCATTTGTTAGGAATTATAATAAACTCCAAATATAAGTAAATTAGAAACACAGATTTCTGGAAAGCCAATGAAAAGTGAATACTTAAGTCATGTAAGCACTTTTGAAAATCTCACCCCACACATGGAATTCATCCTCTTAGTGCAGCTATGTAAAAGCTAGCCTAGCCTAAGCAAGCTCTCTGGGCTCCTTTTGTAATCAGGGAAGAGAGAGGGGTGCATGCAGAAGGCAATTTTTCTCATTTCTGTCTATCCACGGAAGGGGAGGAGAAGTCCAAGAAGTTTAACTTTTATATGACTAACCTTAGGTGAGATGAGTCCTACATTTGACTTTCTGTGACACTCGGTTCTTGTCAAGATTAACAGGATTAATATTTTCTGATTTGTTAAAGAGTAATGACCAAATCTTGAGCATGTATAATACACCTCTACTTCATTCCTCAGCCCAGACTCCGAGTGGTATAGAGTCCTGACACAGTGGCCATTGTGCTAAATCACTCAATAGTTTGCCAGGCTTAAGATGATAATTGTAAGAAGAGGGGGGGGTCTACATCTGTTAAAAGTTCAAAAAGGCTTAGGCTGACATTCTTAATTTTCTCTGTTTCTTCCTGATGTATATACAAGGTCAATAGGGCATATAGTGCAATGGAACATTTGAAAGTAAAGAAGTTGATATTGGTTTCATTTAATGTATTTCTTTTACATTTAATGAAATTACATATCTCTTTCCTATGAGGATAATTTTCACTGTGGTTTTAAATGCATTGTTCTCAAAACTTTCTTCTAAATTTCTCAGCCCAAAGCAAAATAAAAATCCACATAATTTTACCAATATCCAATAATATTTAAAGGAACTTCTGATTTCTGTAGCTGCAATGAAATAGTAAACAAAAATTCTAAATTTAGATAAAAATGACCCTTAGACACTGAAATAGACACTGAAATGGTGAAACAGACATTCATTTCACTTTGTATAAAATATATACATGAAATTTATTTTAAAGAAAGCCTTCATGTTATGCATGTATTATTTTAAAGCACCCTTTAAAACATGTCTAAAGCTTTATAAGCAATGTAAATAGTAATAAGTATTTTTTTGTATAACATAAAACACTCTCTGGAACTTTATAATAGCTTTGCAATGTCTATTTCCTTTGTGTTCACAGCTTCACGGCACCATTATTTGTGTGTATGGATATATCTGAATCTGGATGCAGCTGTATGCAGGATTAGTTGATGGTAGCATAAAATGTATCTTTTCCAGATTCAGCTGTGACAGAAAGAAGCTCAGATTTCTGTAGCAGTTTCACCAGCACAAGTCAAAAGCAACTCAGATGCATCCAGCAGAGTGCCTTTGCATTCCCTATAGTCTAAGCAGTATATTTAGCATAGGACCATAACTCTGGAATGCGTCAGCTGAATCCCTGGAATCAGGTAGCAGCAGCTCCAGGAGTGAGAGCTGAGCAAATCTGAGGATAGGAACAAGTGCTACCTGTCTGCTCAGGTACGCTCATTTATTTCATGCGGCAGCCAAAACAAATCCATCCTTGTTGCTATTTTAACATGTGTTATATTCGTATTTCTTACTTAGAGTGTCATCAAAGCCTAAATGAGACCAGACTTTGCTCCTCATGATGGAGTATAAAATACTGATTTGGCGAAAAGAGCATTTTATTATTATTTATTAATGTTATTTATTATTATTGCTATTTCCTGTCAAATCCCATCTTGCTGGTTTCTTTCACCCTTGCTGAGTATCCTTCTCACCCTTGCAGAGCTGCCTGCTCGCTGCCTGTCACAGGCAGGCTGAAACACCTGGGTGCTCATCCTGCACAGCTGTACACATGCCACTGCCCAGCCGTCTGCAGAGTGCTCCATATGGCCATTTCTCCTGTAGAGTGGGCTGACAGGCAGCTCCATCCAAGAGGGAATGTTTATTGTATAATTAGAAAACATTACATTAGGATTACCTACAATAAGGACAGTGTCAAAAATCTGCCCCAACCCAACGTTTATCCCAGGTTCAAGGAGATTTAGTTTACGTGTTTGTTTGGCGGGTGGGGTGGGGGTGGGTGGGGGTGGTGGTGTTTGTTTATTTTTTGAGTTTCTCTACTTTTGTTTGCCATTCATGAACAGAAATTGCCAAAACGTCATTACAGTGGCTGTCCTTGTTATGTTTATTCCAGGTTTGCAAATGGAATATATTGAAAATTCCATTTTAGAATTCACTCTTGTGAAATTAATTCTAGCCCAGCTCAGATAATGGGTAGGGATACAGGTGTCTGAAAAGTAAACAGAAAATCAATTAAATACTGAAGCATCAATAATAAATGAAATTCAGATGGTTCAGAAAAAAAATCAGGTTTGAGACAATGTCCTAAAACTGAATCTAATACCCTTTTAAATTGGTGGGGTCCCCCCCACTTGCCATTTTGTGTACATTATAAACCACAGTACAGTATAGAACTACAAACACCATCATGGACACTTCTGGATATGGTGGGGAGAAAGGAGTTGGGACATTGAGAGTAAGAAGAAGGCAATGAAACTCTCAGCTGATGGAAACTTGCACAGCTTCAGTAACTTCAAAAGAGTTACAGTGATGCTTTAATTCACATGAACTGACCCTGTACATCTTACAAATGGTTTTTTTCCTCCCTTCCTTCTCTTATTTTCTTCCGGAATTTTCACCATTGATTTACCACATAAGAATTACAATGTGACTGTCTATTAGGGACAGCGCTACATTTGTAACTTACATAGTCATAGGCACAAAAAGATTTCTCATCAAAAGAGAGCTGCAAGCAATGTCTTCCCCTCCTCCCCTTCTTTCTTTCCAGCTCAATTAAGAAACAACATATTTTCCCTCTCAGTGCTTGCCTTTTATCTATTCCTCTTCTCATGTTTCTTTGTTATTTTTTCTCCTTCATGGCATAGCAGTGGTGCTGAATGCTGATGAGATAATACTAAGTTTAACCCCACACCATCCTTTTCCTAATTTCTTCAAGTACTGCAAACATGATCTATGCTTTCTGAGATTCCCTGCTAGCCCAGGGAACTGATAGGAATCTCACAATATTCCCACTTACTCCAGGACCACAGAAAATTGAATAATTCTGCTCCCCGATGATCAGAAGTTGGAAAACAACATCCTTTACATCAAAAGCAACTGGTGGACATTGTTAGACTTTTTATTTCCAAGACAATCATTGTTCTACACAAATGCTTTCTATCACAGTGAAAGTCTGCATTAGAAAACTATTTTTATGAATATCACTTTTTGTCACCCACAGGGACTGTTGAGAATTGGTTTATGTGTGAATATGTTTAGCTTTTGTAATATTCAAATGATGAATACTTGCAAAATGGTGCATACAGTGGCATATGATTTTTTTTCAACAAAGTGAAAAATGAAAGAATACTTAGTTGTTAATACTGTAACTAATAATAGTTTTTTGTTATTATTCAGATTTGATGACATCACTGAATTTAGAAGCTTTACTTCAACTGTTTTTATAACAATTTGACAGCTGATCTAGTGAAAAAAATTCCATTCTGATGTGGATAAGTATATTATTTTCAAAAGAATGTTTTTGTTATTACAATATATACTCTTTCTGCAATATTTGCTATAAAATATAGGTTTCTTCATGTCACTCAAACCTACATACTAATTTGAAAAGGCTGTTGATTAAAACACACAGGACAATGAATGAAAATTTTAACAAGACTTTTTTGTTTCTTACAGAAGAGTGAAAAATGGTCTTCTGAGATATGATGTTTTCATTTTCTAACAAGCATTCACTGCAAATTAATATGCATTATCAAAGTTTTCAAGGAAGGAAGGAAGGAAGGAAGGAAGGAAGGAAGGAAGGAAGGAAGGAAGGAAGGAAGGAAGGAAGGTTGGCTAGTAAGAATTGTCAAGGTATTAAGAAACTGAGGTTTTAGTCTTCATTGAAAACTACCAGAATAGTATGATTCCTAATACTTCTTTTCCTTATTTTTAGCTTATTGAAACACAACTCAAATCTATCAGGGAAATTTCCAAAGGTGGAAAAAAACCAAGCCACCATGTCAAAATGCTTTTGTTCTAGGCTCTCAGAGTCTCTTGCTATCCTGCTTTGTCTTCTTTTCTCAAATATCTCTTCAAATATAAACAGCCGCATCTTTTAGACATATTTTTCATATTATACATCGTAACCAACCTTGCAAGTTTGCTTACAATTTCACAAACTGCTGAGCTCAGACGTATATCAAAATGTAGAAAAGTAAGCTAGCTAAAATTTGTAAGTTTTAAGGAAAGATTACACTGCTGGATGCAGTGGTTATCTTAATATCCTTTAACAGTGTTACTAGATAACCACCATCTTCTGGTAGAAAAACACCACTGTTGAACATGCTGTTAAAGCCTTTCAAGTTTACTTTGTGATTATTACAGAAAATCCTGTTGGCTTTCTATACATCGTATCGTAATTTTTAAAAGCTTATGCTCACAGAAAAATATGTGGACATATACTTTGCTAATGGGGGAACACAGTTTTCAGTTTCCTTTCTGGAAGCATTGGGAATACTGTACTTGCTGAAGAGTCTGACTCTTCACAGCAGGTCTTATTGCCAGGTAGATACTATCATCCTAACTAATTTGATAACACAGGATATTAGTTTCAGATACGCTGATGACAGGTTGAAATCTTAATGGCCTAC
Organism: Athene cunicularia; assembly: GCF_003259725.1. Classification (NCBI taxonomy): domain Eukaryota; kingdom Metazoa; phylum Chordata; class Aves; order Strigiformes; family Strigidae; genus Athene; species Athene cunicularia. Next base: position 42,400,773 of record NW_020799097.1, on the reverse strand, counting down.
AGGTGATAATATGAAAAAATAATAACCTGGATACATAACAAAACTTTGTACATATAGTGACAGCCACTGTGTCAGCAAGGAAGACAAGAAGAGAGTCCTTCGTTAACAAACTATTTTTTTATATTTTAAACTATAAACATTATGGAAAAGGTGCTTTCTAAAAATAATGACAGTGTATAAGAATGGGAATTCTGACACTACTGTATAATTAATTTATGTTTTACAGATGTTAGAGAAAATCAACCAGCCATATAGGAATAATGGATTTTTAGAGAATGGAACAATTGTCATTGCATTTGCAAGTGAGAGTATACAGAAACAGTTTTTTAGAATTAATTTCAACTCACAGCTTTAGAAAAAGGATGCCTGGTACCTAATAATTAGCAAACCAGAATCTATACACCAAATTATTATAATGTACATATTCATTTCGTTAGATTCACACCACTGTGTGGTGTAAAGCGGGAATAATTAAACACCAGATGGTGGTGTAAACTCCAATAGCGAGAACTTATGCATAATGCATGAGAATGGGATTTACTGTTGTTTTTATCCATTTGAAGCCATTATGCTACTCTTGGACCCCAAACGATGTCTCAGAGAAAAAGATTTCTCCGGACTGAGAATTCTTCTATACGAACAATTTTTTCATTTTCTCTGTCATATCCTCATCAGTTATCTTCCTGCTCAACTTCCAGAATTTCTAAGAACATATTATTTTCTGGCAGAACTCACAAAACTCCTGAGCTTTTCCATCATACAGAAGTACCTGAGCTCACGGGATATCATTTTATATTTCTTCCAGCAGTATAAAGTTTAAGATTAGGACCTTTGGAAATTGAATCTGATTTTTAATGATTGTAGTGTCACATTTTCAGCCTGAAATACTTTTAAAATGTCATTAACTGATGTACCATTAATCATTTAGATTTTTTTGACCATTAAAATATCTCTTTTTTTTCATTAAAGAAGTAATGAATATGAAAGTGAAGACAGGATATATCGTATATTAATGGCTGAAATGGAGAGCAGATTAGTATGCTTAATTCCCCTTCAGTCATGACATTCCACTTAGGTGTTTATATTTCTCCTGAGTAAAACAATGGCAGTTAAAAAACAAATGGGTAGTTCCTCTCCTAATCAGTCCTGGTAAAAGAAAATAAGGATGTTAAAATCTGTATTTTTTTTCTCCTTCACCACTACCAAGTGAGTCAAAATCAGGAAGACTAGAAATCAAGGGGTTTTTCTTTTTACCTTCTGCATGAGAAAACTTATTCTTGAGACTTTTGGTGTCTGCAGCATTTACAGAAGCCATCATCCCCTCAGAACAGAAGATCATTTTGCCCACTCTGTGCCACTGTATGAAGGACACAGGATCTAATGTTTAGTTGCTACTGATTAGTCCTCCTTCCCTGCAACTGATAGTTGCCCTTACCTTCTGGTATCCTGTTTGACTGTCCAGAAATGAACCAGGATGCCAGAAGGTCCAACAGTTTCACAGATATAACATCTATACGCAATAGCAACAATTCATATGTTATTATTTCTCATCAAGCCTTGTGAAAGATGTGTGCCTTCCATCACCCTTTTGAAATATGAGGAGCTCCATGTCTGAATGACACTCAGCACACATCCAGAAAGTATATGTATGCGAAACAGAGGTAGTTTTAAGACATTTGTAGTCAGTCAGGTCAAGGGTAGATGCAGTTCCGCTTGTAGAAGGGAGGAGAGGAGGACATGCCAATACAGCTTCATCCCATACCAGAGGATGGGATATCATGGCTCCCACGGCCCTGATGAGAAAATTATCAAAAATTTTCTAACTGATATCAGATAGCTTTACACATATGGCTAAATGCATGATAACAAGTGCAAAAGCAAACCTCCCTTGCCCCTTGCTTGTATTGTCTGGAGTCCCAGATATATTCACAGGACTAGGTATTGCAATTAGAAATTATAAACTTTCCTCAGATCACTTAATAAGCCTGTGCCTGATTGCGATTAACCATCTGCCTCTGGCCCTTCCGCCAACTAGGACCACCTAGAGTGAGGGTAGTTCAGGACAGGATTTTATAGGACCTTTTGTGTTGGTTCTTCTTGCACTGAGATACCTATGGCATGGTAGGAAAGCACCATGACCCAGCAAGCTTTGAAGCAGCCATAGTTTTCCAAAGAAACAGGTTTTCATACAAGTTTGCGTTTCAAATACCTGGATCCATTTTGCTAAAACCAGCTACTGAAATCACAGTGAGAGCCCCAATCATCTACCAAAGGACAGTTTATCAGGTTTCACTCACCGCTGCAGCTCCACCTCTGTTCAGTACCACTCAGGCCTCAGTACCTTCTCCTTCCCTTCTCTCTCTGGATCCCAGTCTTTTGTACTTTACAGATCAGCCTGATTCCTGCAGCCTCCATGATCACCCTTCACAACTGCTTGAGAGTAATTTAGTAACACAGTCCTTTTTCCCCAAGATTTTTTTTTATCTGAATGCAGCTCATGTAACTTGGGCTTATGTCTACAGTATCAATGCTTGACTTCAGTACTACACTGGCAAAGGGATTCTGTATGGATGCATCGATATCAGCCAAATATGCCTTCTCTAAGTAGAATAAAACCATACCATGTGTTGTGCTAATAGTCTAAGCATAGGTGCTCTAAGAACAGTAGAGCTTTCTGCTGTCACAGCTGTTTCAGCCCTTGGTTTTGCCCTAACTACAGTACACAGCTGTGCTGTCAGGGCTCTGTGTTATCAACGTATAGATTTAGAAGCACACCGACAGAGTAATATTCACTGCCAGGATTATCACTGTTTTCATAGTCCTGGGCTTTGAATCAGTTGGAATTTATTTTTTTTTTAAATTATATTGCTTTCCTCAGAACAGTTTTGTGAAAGTTGAATCATTTTAGTGAAGCCTAAAACAAAGGAAAATATACAGATCCTAGAGAATCAAATATAACCAGAGAATCTTGATGAAGAATTTCCTCTGAAAAGGATTTTTGATGAAAATTTAAAGTTCTGAAACACCAACGTTTCTGAAAATATTAGGCAAAATAAAAATAAAAATGTTTCCCGTTGTGAAAATCTAAATGAAGGTATTTCATTACATTCAGTAGTCTCCTATTCAGTTCCAACTCCTTCAAAATGTTTAATTTCTAATTAGTGACCTATTTGTGTAAGGGCGGTGCAGCTCAAGTCACTGTGCTCTCTTTTACAATGGACTCCTTTGATGACCGTGCCTACTTCAGTGAAGTGTAACTTTTTTATCACGAGTTTTAAGGCTTCGTGCACTAGAGAATGTGCCCCTAAGGATCGTAATTCCCACAGTCCACTGTCGCAAAAATCTGCAGATAACCCTGTTTTCTTTTGGGTTACCTTGAAACATTTTTTAAGAAACCTGAATATATTGAAATAATAATTCTTAAAAGTGCAGTTTTTTGTGATCAAGGTCCAAAAATAACACTGTAACAAACCCAGGCTAATATTTCCTACCTCTCACTGAGCTTAAGAATAATCTCACTAACCATAATGTGAGGGGTGGTGCTGACTCTCAGTGCAGCAGCATGAGCATGTCTCTTTGTGAAGGGCTGTAAGGATATATTCCAGAGCCAACTGTACTCACTGAGCAAGATACAACAGCTTTCTTGGGAAGTTTAGTATGTGATAATTGCCTACATTTGTGGAGGGCTGGAAACTTTTGTGCTCCTAAGAAGTTCAAACTATATTGTCCATTTATTCTAAACACATTTAAACCAACATACTTTGTTTGAGGTAGAAAGAAAAGATTAAGAGTCTGTTAATTCATCCAGATGCATAATCCTAGAGGCAAATGAAAGGAGAGTCTACTGCTGTCTCTGTAATTTGTACAAGGACCCCATTCCTTATCATCACTGCTCCCAAAAGAGTCGCCCTGTTGACTTCCTGCATTAAGCAAGAGAAAATGTTTCCTTCTTCTCAGCTCCTTCTTCAAAAGAGAAGGACAGAACCTGACACTGGGGGGCAGAAAGAATAGAGCTCACCACATCAGTATACTTTTAGTATTACCTGTCCCTTATTAACTCCTTCTCCCCCCCCCCCCCCTTAAA
>NW_020799097.1:42380863-42396639 GCF_003259725.1 Athene cunicularia | reverse complement strand
CCCCCCCCCCCCCTTAAAATTCCACCTATTTCTAACCTAAGACATCCAGAATTTAAGAAAAGATAACTTGTGTTTTCCTTCAAATTCATTACTTCTGTTTTTCCATGAACTTAGTGGAAAACTTTCAAACTGATGACAATTTCTGGGAGTTCTCCTTCTGGATCTAGTTAAAATTGAGAGTGTAAATGACAATAAATAAGGTAAAATATTAAATAAATAAATAAATAAATAAATAAATATAACGTATGAAGTTCAAATAGGACTGGGTCAAAGAAGATTTTGGTATAGTTTTGTGGCATCCTGAAAGCTGTTTTGTAAAACTTTATCTGCCCTTCCTCAGAATACAAGAACAAATGATAATCAATGAGACTGCAAGGTAGAAAATTCAGAATGGATTAAAATATGTATTGTGGAAAAAAAAAATAAATATGGAACTCACTGTCACAGGTGAATCCTTAAAAGGATTTAGGTATGTGTATGGGCAACAAAAATGTACAGCTCTGTAGTGAAAATTGTTCAAACAACACTAAATAAACCCTTTTGGAAAACATTGAAATATTTTCTGCTTCAGGCATAAACAGAGATTTAAAGAGAAGTGAAAAGGAGCCATTCATCAGGCAGATAATTAAATCGGGGTTCACTACAGTGTTTCTTGAAACTTCTTGGAAGAAATTGGCATTACACAGTTAGAGCTGTTCCTGGATTAGAGGAACAACTGAGTTGATTCAATCCAGTAGTTTCCATGACTTTACTAGCAAAACTAAAATGGAGTAGCCTTCCTAGAAAATTATTTTACTTGGATTTTCAGCCTGGTATGAAAGCAGGTCTCACTAACTGATTTTGAAACATTAAGGTGTAGGCATACCTGAAGTTGGTAAGAGTCTTTACTAATTCAGTATGCTCCCAAAGCATAGAATAAATCTACCTAGCTCCTACAATCAATGAAATATGAATGTAAATGTCATATCCCTAGATTGGGTCTGTCTCCTGTAGATAGGAGACAAAGAGTCTTATAAAATGGTGGGAGTAGAAAGAACTAGTAATAACTGAAGAAGATTTTGACAGTTTTGGTCAAAGTGACATGTCTGACTGTTTATGGACAATAGCAGTGCTTGTATAGCAACTAACTATATCCTAGAATGACATGACTGGTAGATAGCTATTCACTGATTTAATTTTCAATCTTCAGATATTTATGTATTGTTATTACTATATTTAGTTATAGTTCAACAAGCAACTGATAATTTCATAAACCTAAGAAACTTGTCCTTTTTTTTGGCTGGCTAATACATTTTTGTCTGTCCTGACCCTAAGAATATGCTCATTTTGAAACTCCATAAAAAGTTCTGCTCTTCATTTTCAAAATACACATTTTAACTGAATCCCACAAGGAAACCAGGCCAAAAATCACTGCAGTGTTTGTTAGGATAGCTTTAACAAGTGGGTTGTAAAAATGCAGTCTCAAGTTAAAATGGATATGTTAACATACATGATGTAGATAAAATTGTATAAACAGAAGATAATTCTGCATGTTTGGATTACATTAGAGATGGCAGAACTACTCCTGCACAGGCATTCCTTTAGTGTGACTTCTCTCTGCTATCTCTGTGAAGCTACTATAGAGACGTCAACTTTTAAACTAATCATCCTGGACTCCCTGCAGACTCAGTGGAGGTGTAATTTATCTTCCCTGTTTCAGACACCTACTTCAGGATATCATGAACTGTGTCCTGAAAGAGCTAATATACAGTGCTATCAACTACACGGGTTGGTTATCTCAGACATTCACCACCAATATCTATTCAGCATAACCTACATCTGACCACCACACTAGTAGGGCTATAGCAGCAGTTCTGTAACGTAAGTTTCTGAATCTAGCAGTAGTGGTCAAAGATGTTACTGCGTAGGACACAGCAACTGGACTGCAGTTATACTTCTACCAGCTCAGCCATCAAATTCAATTGACATAATAAAACATCTCTTTCTGCAACAAACAGGACAGCTGCTAAAAAATATCTTCCAAAGAGACAGGTGTCTAAGACAGGAGAGTTAAATACTTTACTGAAAGCCATAAAAGAAATTAATGGTGAGTGCAGGTTTATAACTTTGGAGCTGTCCTGGTTTGAGTGAGTGGTGGGGAATATTTCATAACAAGGGATGGGGCTACAGCGGTGGCCCCTGTGAGAAGCTTCTCAAAGCTCCCCTGGACCAAGGTCAGACCCACCTTTGCAGCAAGGCCAGGACAATTAGTTGCACCTCTGTGTTAACATATTTAAGGGGGACTGGTGAGGAGGAGGAGTTGTGAGCAGGAGTTCTGAGGGAGATACTTATGAGAACAACAAGGTCAGTGGAAAAAAGGAGAAGGAAGGAAGTGCACCAGAGCAGAGATTCCCCTGTATCCCATGGTGAGATGGCAGGGCCACCGTGACCTGCCACCCATGGGGGTCTGTGGTGGAGCAGATACTGATTTACAGCCTGTGGGGGGGCCCCACGCTGACCCAGGTGACTGAGCCCAAAGGAGGCCGGGACCCCACGGGAAGAAGGCCCCACTGTTGTAGTTCAGCTCAGGGAGGATTGCAACACGTGTGGGGGACCCACACACCCATGGGAGGGACTCATGTCAGAGCTGGTTTGTGGAGGACTGTCTCCTGTGAGAGGGGGAACCCCCTGGAACAGGGGGAAGAGTGCCAGAATTTCCCCCAGCTCTGAGGTGGAAGAAGCAGGAGGACTGATTGCACCCCTCCAACATTCCCTGACCCCTGCACCACTGCGGGAAAAGAGACAGAGCTATGGTGAACAAAGCTGAGCCTGGGAAGAAGGGAGGTATGGGGGAAGCTGTTTTCAGTGTGTGGTAATGCTCCTCACAGTCCTACTTGGTTTCTTACATGTTGTTAGTGTCTGTATTAAAATTTTGTGTTCTCTTTTTCTTTCCCTAATGAGTCTGTCTTTTGCCTGTGATGTAATGAATTAAATCATCCCTCCCTGTCCTTTTCTCTATCTCCTGGGCCTTTTACTTTATTTCTCCTTCCCAGCAGTCAGGGAGAGGGGAGTGAGAGACTGCGTGGTACTCACTTGACACCTGAGTTCAAATCATGACACACCCATTCTCACAGATGAATGCAGCTTATAAAAGCGGGTTCCTCTTTGAAGGCTTTAGAAAACCAATTCAAGTTACTGTTTGGGTACAGAGGGCTATGATTCTTAAAGATGTGGCTACTGGATGAGGGATTAAACTAAGTGACTGTCACTGGCCTCAGCATGAGCTCCAAAACTGTACATGTTGCAGTAGCTGTAGGACAGCTAGACAAAGAGCCAGTGTACTGACCAGAAATGTTTCTATTCCTCTATCAGTGTCTGGAAAAAAATCTCATAATTGCAACTGAGAGTCAGTGGAGGATTTAATTCTGAGTGTTAGCTAAAGGGCTGCTGATAAAACAAATGTCCCACAGGATGCTATTGCTTTTTATTAGAGAGAGGCGTAGAGTGGGTTCAAACAATTAGCTGTTGAGGGATGTTTTTAAGGGTGCTACTGCACAGAAGCAGATAGGGTAGAGAGGAAGGAGACAGCCTTGCAAATAATGTGTAGGTTGTTCATGTAATATTCTTGGTAGGTAAAACTGAAGTCATTCAGGGACGTGCATCACCTGGGCCATATCTGAAAACTTATACTACTAAGTTTGAGTTCTTATCTCTGTCAACTCTATATTAAAGTTTGTTGAACTATGAATTTCTCCAGGTTATAGGGGATAAAATTTTTGTTTCTTTTTATCTACCAAAACTCATTTCCAATGCTGTATGCTACACACTTTATAATAAATATCCAAAATGCAACTGGAGACATCACAAACATTGTCTTATCTTACAGGACTGGGATTTATTTAAACCTGATTTATTGACAGGCTGTGTTGGAAATGTGGAGAGAAATTATGCTATTAACATTGTTTGCATATAATCTTCTAGCCTCAGGGCTGCTGAATATTAAAGTAGGAAAAAAAAAAATGACTGCTTATTACAAAACAGGTAGAGAACATATATTGAGTAGAGGAAGTAAAATTCTCAAAACACTCTGCAAGTCCTGGAGCCCATTTTGAAAGAATTTTGGCTTTACCAGATTCAGGCTTGGTAGAGATCTAAATATATTTAAAATAGGACATACATGATTTGAAAACCTTATCCACTATATCTCCACATTACAGTCAATGCTCCCTCTAGCCTTTGGCCAGACTAAGCTCTAGTTAGAAAGAAAGGAGGGAGGAAGAAAGGGAGGAAGAGAGGGAGGAAGAGAGGGAGGGAAGGAAGGAAGGAAGGAAGGAAGGAAGGAAGGAAGGAAGGAAGGAAGGAAGGAAGGAAGGAAGGGAAGGTGAGATTCAGGTGGTGAAAAATGGCATCTCTTTGGAAGACAAGAGCTAAGTTCTACCATTTGAGTAACTAATATATAGAATAGAGGCAATTACTACTTTTAAGACTTACATTTCAAGAACTCTGTAATGTTTAGTAAAAATTAACCAGTACACATTTTATTTAGTGCAATCTGGGCTCAGATTTTTATTTTTTTAACTTTGCCAACAGAAATTCAGTATTGCAGCAGGGATGAAGGCTTCAGGCCAATGCCAAATACTTCTTTCTCTCATAAGATACTTGGAGTTCACCTCATTCTTTCCACAGCCAAACTGAAAATCACAATAGCATACAGAAGAAATATAAAAGCTCTCCTTACAGATCATAAGTCCATCAGAGTAAAGTCCATAAATTATTTCAGTGTTGAAATCCAGCCTACTTCCCTACTTAGACTTCTAAACTGGTATCTGAAACTCTTTAACCGTAACCTTTACATTATCATTGGAGAAAAGTAAGCGCACAAATAGTAAAGGATTTAGCAGTCAAGTTACCTATATTTTACAGCACAAAGTGAAGAAGTATCATAACTGCTTTTGCATATCTAAGTCTGGGTCACTTCTGAACACAAGATTTTGATGTTTTTGAAAATTTAATGGCTTGTATTTGTCCCAAAACAAAGGCCATAAAAAGAAGACATTAATTCTACTACCAAAAAGTGAGCTCTGTTGTCTGAATTTATCTAAAAACAGTTGCTATTCTGTTAATTAAGTTGCATGTGAGATGCAGCGATCTTCTACCATAGTTTTTTAAACATAAGGGTTTGGCTTCATTAGCTTTATGGGTAGGAGAGATTGTAGCAAAAGTTTACCATTTCCTCCTTATTCTTTTAGACCATTTTGGTCTTAAGCTAGCAGCCTGTTTTGAAAACAATCTGGGACCTCCAGATTGGCAGGGAGCGGGATATGACTGCTAAAAATGGTTTGACTGCATTCATATGTCCCATTTTAACTGGATCTGTGACTGTTAAGTGATAGCATTGTCAGCTTCCAGCTGTGATTCTCAGGGAGACGACTGGCTTCCTGCTTGAATCAGATCGACACAGGGACAGTTCAAGGGTTGAGCGGCTGAGGGATAGGGAAGAGAAAATGGAAAACTCTTATACGATGTCACCATTAATGGATTAAATCTTTGCAACCACTGTGTGAATAACAGACTTTTATTAACATAACACAGCTCCCTTTAACTAGGCTCTACTAGAGAATAACAACCCATACGGTTATCCTGGAAAAACTTAGACCAATAACCACAGTGAAGTCTAAGATCTCTAAATGTAATTATATATTTGCTTTTACTATCCCTTTTAGCATGGTATATATCTTCTCCAATAATATCAGATTAATATCATGATAACTATTCTTACAATTAATTAAGTAGAAATTTATTTCTTCTTCCCTGGACTAATACTGATATTATTAAAAATGTCTTTTTTATGTAATGGTGTTATTGGTTTTTGCACCAATGTTGCTGGTAATCTCACCTCATCAAGAAAGTATTCCGGGAATCATTTCAGAGTAGCTACCAATCAGTGCAGTAATGTTTCATTTCCAAAATTATCTCCTTTAGGTTTGTGACTGGAAACGTCACAAACAGCATTTAACTATTGTAGAAGGAATTCATGTTTCTCCTGACTATTCTCCTGTGTAAATTACTGATTCTATTTAAAAACATCAAGCTCTGTCCAATTCTCAGTTCCAATGAAACTGCTTTATGCCATTCTTCCTAGGCCAAGGAAGACTAATTAATCCCAGTGGAGAAAACGTCCACTACCGTTCATCTCTTGTTGCAAATCTTCAGTCTTCTTTTTCCGCTGTCCCAATTCACAATATATTTTTAGGGGCAAGAAAATACAGGAAGAACAGCTGAGACATTGTTCCCTGCAGGTAGTCTCATTTCTTTGTGGATGCACCCCAGAGCATGGGATTGTTGATTTATCCCCAGATTTCTGTGCATCTCTTCATGAACTTCTCAGCTGCAGATATATCTTCTTAGGCTTGGGCTATAAATCTCTCTTGCTATTCTGCTGGGACTTTCATTGGTGAAATTCACTACATTTGCTAATGAATAAACAAGGATAATGGATATTTATTGAGTAAATTTTCATTGTGTTTTGGTTATAGTATGTGTCGTTTTCATTCACAAACTTCATGGATGTTTTACTAGAACATTAAAAAATAAGATTTTTTTTTAAAAAAGGAATGGATCAAAGATTGCAGCAGAGTTTAGAGTCAGATGGACAGGCAGACGATCTAGATAGATGTCACTTGGCACTAGATGACAGTAAGTCGCCTTATGCTGTTCACTGAATGATGGATGACAAATCTTATTGTTATACAGATGCTTAACTCACTGGTGTGCATTATAATTTTGAAGATGCCATCTGATTTGCAGAGATTAGTATGCTATTCAGCTATAGATATGTTGCAGGCGGTAGGAACTGGAATTGGTTTATTTTTTCCTGTTGTTTGTTGCCTGACAGCTTTGACTCCAAGACCCATTCATTATAGCAAACTGAATTTATAGAGGTCTGGACTTTGGCTTTTTGTTCAGTGAGAAAACCCAGGTTCTCATTTATTGGATTTGCAATGGAGATATAATATATCTAGCACCTACACAGAGATATTCTTGGTAGAAACATGTAAGACGACCATAGTGAAGTTGACTGGCACTGAAAAATAAGAAGGAGGTGGTAAGAGAATATTTGCATACTTCTCACCTAAACATAGCTTCAAGTTTGCTAATGTCCCCGTTCAGCTTGGCATAGGCCTTAGAAGCACTGTGTAATGGGGATAAATTCCCAAACAATGTGGGAAAGAACATCTGCTGAGGGGTTTATGTAATTTTCCACTCAATTTATTCTGTCAAGAAGATAAAGTATTTCACTCCTTTGAAGAGACCAATACTATGGGTTAAAAAACTAAAACTTAAAATGGCACATATTCAGTATGAAGCAAACTTTCTTTGTTAGTTCTGGTTTTCTCTATTATTTTTCCCTGTACTGAATCACTTTAGTTTGCTTTTTTTTCAGCTCTTCCTTTTATTTTCATCTCTGTTTGCTGGGGTAAAACATACAAGAATCCAGGAAACAAGAAACGTGACATCCCTAAACAACAAGACAGAGCCATATTTCTCAAACACTTGGTGTGCTTCTAAAAAAACACACAATGGCTGAATGGCTGTTTGTTACTTTATTGGCTTTCACTGAACATATTTGTCCTTTATTACTAATGAACAATAGAATTGCACCTTTATCAATAGAATCACATTCTAAAAACACTAAAAATATGTAAGTTTGTGCTTCCTATTTTCCACATCAGAGCAAACCAAGGAGAAACATTAAATTCATAAAACTGAAAGGCTTCTAATGCGTTATAAGCTTTCGGTGTAGTACCTTTAGGGCTCCCCAAACAGCACAATACGATTTATAAACTGTACTGAAAGCCTTCTTCCATAGTGCAGTGGCTGTTATCACTGGTTTCCTTACACATATTTCCTGTAGAGGAAATAGCTGTTATCAAATAGTATAAATATTAAATATTACCAAATAGTACATCCTTTAATGCCTTTAGTATGAACACATTGCTCTGTTCCTGATTAATTTTTTTTTTATTTATTTTCTTTGCTCATGTGATACAAAAGCTAATACTAAACGATTTTTACTCTTTGATAACAGAAAGATACAATACTAAAATTGAATATAAAAAGTGTTTAAAATGATGTGCTTAACTGACGTGCAGCCTATCAGATAACTTTTAGCATTCCATGAGAGCAGTGTTCTTCACTACTGCATGGCAGCAAATCTGAATAGGCTTACTGGTGTTAGGAAAGATGAGCATGTGTCTTTACTCTTCTCAGATGTGCAATACTTTCATTCCTCAAAACATTTAAACGGAGTTAAAAGTTTCTTCATCAGCTCCAGGAGGGCATGAAGATGAGGGCTAAATTTATGGAGAGAAAGCAATAGCTCAGCTGTCCCAGCAGCTATTTCTGTGTTTGTTTTCCAAGTTGGTTGAACCAGAAAGCATAGGCACTCACATAGGAGAGCATGTTGTCACATAAATCCCACATGAGACCCAGCTGGACAAATATTTGAATCATAGACCCTTAGAGGCTCACAAAGCTCTCAGTCAACTGCTAACTGCCCTTACACAGCAGTACCTATCGAGCCATCTTGGTTTTGATGAGTTGTCCTAGAGAAACCTATACTGTGCTGAACACCTAGAACTGGATTTGATTTGCTTGAAAAGCCAGGCATAAATCGTTGCATCTGAATCTCTGGATTCTGCAACTTCACCTCCTTGCTTCCTCCTTGCATTGTGACAATGGGATAAAAAATAAGGGGAACAGGGTTAAGATACTCAGATAAACCATAAGCCATTTAAATTCTGCACTAATTCTTTTTTCGGTGTGGGGTTTGGGTTTTTTTGGTTAGGTTTTTATAAGCATCTCGGTGTTTAGTTTAGATGTATATATTTCAGTAACCTAGTTAAATGCATCATCTGTAAACTTCTGTAGATTTTATATGTAATAAAGTAGATGAGATTACACAACAAGGGAAAGGCATGTTTCTGTTTACAATGAGCTCTAGTAGTGATCAGCTTCTTCCATTTCATAATTTGCAGTCATCAAGTGAATGATGGCTGATTTAAATTAGTCTGAGTTCCATTTTGCTCTAACCATGACCCTCCATGCTTTCTCTCTTACAATTCCTTTATATTTTCTTCCTTCTGGCCTGTTTTGTACTTATATTTTACTTACTAGTACTTACAATCTTACCTCCTACATTCTAAAATATTTATGGGCAACTCAATTCTTTTATACAAGTGGCAAGGCTTAAACCATGGCAAGTAATTGCCCTTGCATTGTTATTATGAAATTTATTTTTTAAAATAATTATCTTATTTATTACATATTTCACAGATTTTTTAACTCCTTGAGGTAACAACTCCTTATATTTTTTAAGTTTATCATTGTTATTTAAGAAATTAGTAAGGAATAACCTTGTGGTCAATTACAGCTCAGTAAGATTATAATGGCACACATATACACAAAGAAAAGGAAAGGGCACAATATTGCATCAGAGTTCATAAGCAAGTTTTGTTAGCAAATTTTGGATACAAAAATAAAAAGGGAAATGATTCTTTCAGTTATGTATGTGCATAAGAACCACATTATTTACAAGTGTGAGTGGGATGATTTCATATAGATTCCATATTGTTTTCATGATGTCTGCAATTACAATGAAGAACATTGGTTTCTGTATATAAATGAGTACAGAAACTCTGAGTAGTTTTATTAGAACAATCAAGGAAGAACCTGCTGAGACTTATTTAAAATAGTAAGGACAAGCCTTTCATGAATGTACAGTACATGTACAACATGTAGTGATGGGGTTACTGATGATGCCCTAAAATGAAGAGCAAACACTTAGCATTTTGAAATATTGAAGTCTTAGATAAACAATAAACTTTGAAGATGACATGACAATTAACATTTTTGGTGTATTGCCAGGACCCAATAATAAAAAGTCCTATATAAATTGAAATGTTTAACTCTGTCTGGTTCCCTCCTCACCCCAACTGCAGCAGAGCCATTGCCACTCCATGATGTGAACCGGGTAAATTCTGGAGCACATACCAGCTGGCCAGGCATGCCTGTAGCATACTCCACTTTGCTAGAAAGGCAGCCACCTTGCAGTGATCTTTGTAAACCACAGTGCATTACTAGCCTTTGGTGTTGCTGCTGATTGCAGAGGAAAAGAGAAGAAAGATGCAGAAGAGAAAAAAGGAGCCGCAGGGTGTGGAGAGCAGTAATTTTCTCATTTGTAATCTTATCAGTGAAGCTGTCATTTGTCTTCCACTGAGGCCTCTGGCTTTTGCCCAGTAGAACGAGCCTGTGGTGAAACAGGGTAGTATCACCAGTTCGTTTTGTCTTTCAGGCAAGGCAACAAGAAACGCGTAAAGTCTGTCTATATTGCTGACAATGAATGTGGGCAAACTCCATTTGCTTGCATTTACCCCTGATTGCCTTGCTGCCTAGAGCTGCCTCTGGTTTCAATCATGGTCAGTGTCACAGACCATATCTCTGTCAGGCACTCAATGACCTGGAACCAGTCTGGCTAGAAGATTAACTAAGCGCTGGTATGGAAACAATAGCTGAGAACTGTGTCCTGGCACAGTCCTGAGGAGGGTGAAATTCATCTGAAGGGAAACAAAGTTTTTTGAAAGCTGACTTGAATCTGTGAGCCCTCACAGAAACTGAGGGCAATCATAAGTATTTCCTATGTCCTCACCAAGCACAAAGTATGCTTCTTCACCCTGTCTTGTCTAATCAAAATTGCACCTTGGCTCAATGTGTTTATACATTTTTAAAAAAGCAACAAATGGATGTTCACTGCATGCAGTAATCTTAAACTGTGTGGATGATGGTAAAAGGAAATAAAACACACCAGCACAATGTTTATCGCATTCCACCATGCAGTACTTATATTATGCACTGAGGTATTATGGTGAGCAAACCAGTATGAAAATGTAATGGAATAGAACTAATTACTGCTATTGACCCATGTAGAGTTGACAGCTTAAACTGCAACTCTAATGTCTCCAACTAAAAATGCTCCTATTTTATTCAGCACGCTGACTCTTCCTGTATGTATTCAATATAATATCCATTTACTGACATAGACTACCTTTATACCTTTGACAGTCCTACAGAAGCAGAGATCTCTGAGATAGGGAATTTTTTTTTTTTAAATCATCAATGCACAGCATTAAATTCCTGTGGCAGGTTCACTCTTCAGCCTGAGTGTACAAATTATGCTTCTGGATACATACATCTCTGTAGCCCAATTGAAGGCATAGACTTGCACTAGAAACCCCAAGTAGAATTCATAAAACAGAAGAAAGCCAATACTGTAATTTAAGACTGCTTTTGCACTTCAGAATATTTATTGTCAAGGATGAAGTATAAACAAGAAAAAAAAAACCTTGTAACTTGACTTTCATATTCTGGATTTCCTTTGCCACTGTGGCAAATAGAAAAAAAAAAAATAAAAATCACTTTTTTATTTTTTTGTTTGCTAAACAGTCCAATTTTTTTTATGAAAATAAACAATAATACAGGTAGAATCTCTCACTGACAATGGCACAAAAGATGCTTTGCACTCTGATACAGTTTCCTTTGTATGCTTGTTTATATTTTGTTAGAATTTAAGTAGAAATATATATTATTAAAATTATATTGTAACTACACATTCTCTTAACATTAACTACTAATATAAATAAATTATATATGTATTTCCTTCTGATCTTCTATTGGTTTTAAGAATATAGAAAAATTTATGTAAAATGAATTATTTTCCATGCCTGTGTCTCCCGATGGGACACAAAAATTTTTGCCACAAACACAATTCAGCATAGACTAACTCAACGGAGCTATTGATTGGCCAAAGCAGCTTGCCCTTATGTCACCTGTTAGATCCTTTTTTCTTATACCACAAAGGACTGAGGACAGTATTAGCAGCAAGTTCCACAACTGAATGTATTTTTCTCTTAAAGATTTATGTCCAGTCTTGTGCTTACAGACTGCTTACAGATGCAACACAAAATTAAAAACAGGTTTCAAAAGATGAGACTTAACACTATTTTAATGCTTAAGCATAAAAAGAAATAGAATATGGAACAGAGAAAAGATTTCTATGTTCCTTTCAACGAATGATGACTCACATTTAAAGCTGTGAATAAGCAATAATGTTCATAGCCATAATGGTAGTAGTTTGTACCTCATACTCACTCTGACTGAATCATTAGGAGTCAATTCTTTCTTCAATTCCGAAACCATAAGATACCTTCAGCAGGTCCAAAGAAACCACACAGTAGCCCCACAAACTGAGCTTTATTACCCAGTGCCAGTCCTTTATTTCTCTACCGTAAGGCAGCACGTTTTCATCTTAAACCATGTCCATTAACTACAGCAAAAAATCCATTTCATTAAACCCCCTGAAAACATTACTGTTTGTTTCATTTAAGCAAACAGGCTGATGTGGTTTAAACAAACACTTATGTCTTGGAGTGATAGCCAGGACAAGTATGTCTTGTAACAAAGAACAGCACAGAGGTGATAGTTAATTTGGGCACATATGCATTCTCACAAGCTCTGAGACAAAACATGTTTTTCACAGATAAAAATGAATTAAAACCAGTGTTGAACATTCAATTACAATGAGAAAATTCATCTTATGAACAAACCAACCATCATGTATGAACAAAGGAGCCCTCGTTTTCCTCTGGGTTGCTGAGATCTCTTCCTGCAAAGAAAGCCAGCACAAGGTTCACAAGGCATATGGTTCACATGCCAGAATGAAGTGGTAATGGTAGTCAACAATTTTGTGATCGTTTACTGATTAAGACTGAGTGACTTACCAAGTTTTGCATCATTTCTGCAGAATCATGGCTTTGATTAAATGCCCAGTTATAGTGAAGCTGAAAGATAATAGAAGTGGCAGTTCTTGTACTTTCCCTTCAAAATGTACAATGTTTAAATGTTTAGGCAATGATTGATATTGGCTATTTGAATATCCTTGGCATGGAAAGCCTAGTAAATAAAACTGATCTCTTACCCCATTGTAATTTCAATAACTTCCTAATACTAGAGTCCATCCTGGGGAGTCCAGCAACAAAGAAGAGTAAATTTGGAAAGAGTGAGTTGGTGAAGAACCACAGAGAAAAGGGTGAGGGAGATGAACTAGAAAAAAATATATTTTCAGAATTCTAGGTAACAAAATTATGACATTATTCTTCATTTGCCTAATACTGTCAGCTTGTGTTTCATGAAATTAATATTTGGGGCTTTTGTTTGTTTTGATTTTCTCTTAAAATTGTTTTCACAGCAGAAAAAGTCAACCAAGAACTTAATCTTGAAAACTCACATTTCTCTTTCAACTAAGAAAAGTTGGCCATGATGTGAATGATATGGCCAAGGTAATGCGAGATGCTGGCTGCAGGGAAAGTAATTCAACCTGTATTTCCCAAGCCTCAAACCTTTACATGGGGACCATTCTCACTTTTTTTCTGTGTTTATGATACAAAGGTCTGAGAAGTTCTGTGCACTAGGAAAAAGGCATAGTGCAGCTGACTTTGAACTGTGTAATTGTTTTAGATATTTTATATCTTTTGATTCAGAGCATATTGCTAAGGGTTTAGTTCATATTTGCATGAAAAGGATATAGCAGATACCATTTACTGTGTCTGTGTGTAAGCAAGAACTCATTAAAACTAGAAAGCATGTGAGGGAATTAGGCACTCCGGTCTCACAGGTTTTTAACAGGAACTCAGTGACTAACTTCCTGAGATATCATTATTGCCTAATAATGCAGTTGACTGTTATAAATTATCTTCACACACTTGAAATCGGAATAGTTTAAAATGTTGTTTTTCTCCAGAGGGCAAGTGGGTTCCTTTATTTCTTTTCAACTAGATGAAAGCTTTACTTTATATGAATCTGCAAACAAAATCACCAATCACAACAGTGTGCTTTGCTAGCATATGTGTGTGATGAACCCCTAACGAGAGAAAAATACTTTTTATTCAATTTACTCTCCCTTCATTTGGCTTATTGGCCATATCAAATTAAATGTTAATTGCAGGCTACAGAGAGGTTACTTATCCCTTTGTAATCAAATATCTCATTCATTAACTACCTATGCAACAAAATATCTGCTGTTGAAGATTTCACTGAACCTTTTGTTTTCATAGTGACAAGAAGATACCACCAATCAAGGTTAAACATGGAGAAAAATATAATTTTCATTTTTTAAAAAAAATGTATTTTAAATAAGAATGTTAAGACACTATTTAAAAAACTATAGAGATATATTCAAGAAGACTTTTAGTTTTATGAAAAGAGTTTTGGGATTCAATAAATCCACAGAGATTAAAAATACCTTTTTTTCCTCACTCATTATTACTTTCTCATTATACATTGACTTGCTGTGTGACCTTAGGCAATTAATTTACTCTCTAGCCAAAATTTTCCAACCTGAATATGTAAAATTAAACATCTGAATCTATTTTTAGATTCTAAAATAAATGGCCTGATTTTCAGAGGTGATTTGTACCCCAAATATTCATTAAGTTGACAGGGGCTCTGCCTGCCCTTTGCCTCTGTATAACTCATTACTTCTTGCATACATAAGTATGGATTTAGATACTTAGTTCATGGTATTAATTTGACAAATGTTATTCTCGGGTTTCTCATGCGATGGGATGTGGCACAGGGTTGCCTGAGGTAGCAACACCCATGCCAAATAAGTTTGAACAACTCAATCTTGGTAAGGGTCAAAAGTGATGCTGCTGTACTCACAGGTCTCAGCACAGGACTCTCCAAGAGGGTTTTTTTGGCAAAATAAGTTCAAATGTCATTCTCTTCGTACAGTAGGCATGTCTGAAGGGATGTAATTTCCCTGGATACGGTCTTGTGCAATTCATTTGGGTGATTTATTTCAATATTGATGCACAAGAACATTTTTGACCCTAGAAGGGGACTGATGAGTTAGTCTGTGTACCATAGTGGAGAGACAGTGTCTCTGAAGATAAACAGAGGGCAATCTACTCCTATTTTAAGTGCCTATCTTTTCACAGAGGGTGTTGAAAACAGAAAGGAAATGTTAGGTGCTTCCATCCACTCGGGATCCAGAGGTTTTAGCCCTCTTCTGAGAAAGATATCTGGTAAAGGTGACACTGTCTTATGCTTAATAGTCTAGTGGTTTGAGTGCTCACTAAGGAAATGAGAGGTTTGCATTCCCAGCCTTGATCATTTTACAGGGGACTGAATCCACCTCTCCTATAACTCTAGAGAGTGACCTAACCACTATGTCATGAATAATCTGAATGAGGCACTTACTATTCCTTCTCCTGAGGCTGAGCTGCTCTGTCGCCAGGAATGCAAAATTCATTAGTCTGGGAAAGCAGCAGGGAAACAAGTGTCTGATTGTAGTCACAGGGATACATTTGAGAAGGGGATGTCTCCAGCTTTCAGCCTTCTCCTGTGGAACTCAAACACATCTCTCCTTGGGCAGTAAGAGAAAAAAAAAAAATGGAGTGACCCCTAGAAAATGGAGTAGGCCAAAGCTCCCTATTCCTATAGCACTTCATCCGAGGACATGTTTCCTCATGCACTCAGAGCTCTTGTTATTGACTTCGCAGAGACACTCAGCTTCAGAAAAATCACACCTGTTCAGGGTACCTTCTGGTTTCCTGCTTAGCAGTGTCCTTGACACAAGTATCGTTCCCCTAAGGCTGAAAAGGGTATAGAACATATACTTCAGAGATCTCACCGCTCTTCTGTAAAAATGAGATTGGAAAAAAAAAAAAAAAAAAAAAGGG
>NW_020799097.1:42327020-42380813 GCF_003259725.1 Athene cunicularia | reverse complement strand
AAAAAAAAAAAAAAAAAAAAAAAAAAAAAAAAAAAAGTCATCCTTAGTATTGTGTAGTTTTGCTCAATAACCATAGAAATTTAATGTGCTGAAAATCTATGCATAGCTGAAGGATATACATTTCAAGGGCAAACAGGATTTTATAGATTAATGGAGTAAAGTGATAAGAATTTAAAATAAATAAGTAAAACAAATAGAAACATTTAGGAAGACTACAAGAAAGAGTTATAAGATATCTGACAGTGGTAAAAATCCTATGAATTTATGATACTGTTTTAAAAGTAGGAAAACAAGTTACAATATGTCAGTTTCTACATGAGAGACAGGACCCAGCACTCCAGATGTTTCTCACCACTGCTGAGCAGAGGGAAGGATCACCTCACCTGACCACCTGTCAATGCTCCACCTCATTCAGCCCAGGATGCTGTTTGTTTTCTTTGCCCTGAGGGAACATTACTGGCTCATGTTCGAGTTGATGTCCACCAGGACCCACAGGTTTTTTTCTCCAAAGCTGTTTTCCAGCCAGTTTGTGCCCCCACACTTACTGATGCATGGGGTTATCCTTCACCAGGGGAAGGACTTTTTATATCTCTTTGCTGAACTTCATGAGATTTCTCTTTTGCCCAGTTCTCTAGACTGTCCAGGTCTCTCTGAATGGCAGCACACCTCTCTGGTGTATCAACCACTCCTCCAGTTTTCTACCATCTGCAAATTTGCTCAGAGTGTACTGTACTCACATCATTCAGGTCATTAATGAAAATGCTGAACAGTATTGGCCCACTTGTGACCTGCCTCTAAATGGATTTTGTGCTGCTGATCACTACCTTCTAGTCTTGCTTGTTCAACCAGTTTTCACCTCACTGCCCACTTATCTAATCTATAATTTGTCAATTTTTATATGAGGATGTTGTGGGGGACAGTGTTAAACAGCGTATTAAAGTCGAGATAAGTAATATTGACTACTATCCTATCATTTGTCTCTTCATTGTAGAAGGTTATCAACTTGGTCAAGCATGACTTCCCCTTTATAAATCCATGCTGACAATTCCTGATCAACATCTTGTTCTTCATGTGTTTGGAAATTCTTTCAGGATTAGTTGCTCCATTACATATTGAGATGAGGCTGACAGGCCTGTAACTCTTCAGATCTTTCTTTTTTGCACTTCCTGAAGACAGGAGTGACATTTACTCCCTTCCAATTTTCAGGAACCTTTCTAGATCACCAGTACCTTTCAAAGATAAAATAAGAGTGGTCTCACAATGGCATCAATCAGCTCCCTCAGCCCTCATAATTGCACACCGTCAAGCCCCATGGACTTACATATGTCTAGCTTGGTTAAAGTTCCATAACCTGATCCTCCTCCTTCAAGAGTAAGTCTTCCTTGTTCCAGATTCCACAAATGTTCTAGTATTCTTTGTTCTTATCTTATTTTATGATTAAATATTCTTATGCATATGCTGTAATTTTATTGTGTATTCATTGCCTACGTATAGATAAGAACTTTTTGAATTTAATGGATGGTCACTGGATTCATATTTTACTTTAATTGTACTGGAAGCCTTGTGGTGTATAAAGAGCTTACCATGTGCCATTTTTGGTGTCCTCATGGGGTAAGTCTCATCAGGAAATATCAAGACACATATTGTGGAGAAGTAAGAATTATGAGAGAGAAAATGAAGACAGGGAGAGAAACCCATCAAAGAAGACACGGGAAAGGGCAAGTAGATAGATGTGCTTATTTTAATAAATCCCAGGAGAAAGACCATTCAGACCTAGCTCTGACACATGAAGACAGCAAAAAAATAAAATGGCAAAACTCTTCTGTCAATTATTAAGAAGACAAAGGAAAAAGTAAATGGCCATTCTTAAGTATACACTGTCAGAAAATCTACCCAAAAAGCTTTCTTGGGTTTACTATGAATGAAGACAGGGCTTGGAATGCCAGATGATAGGTGATAAGGCATAATTAGTGATAGAGTGTCTGGACTATTAAAAGGCTTAGCTGCCAAGTATGAGCAAAAAAAAGCATTAAGAGATCCGTAATCTACCGAAGAGTTATTAATAAGTTATTCATTACATTGCAAAGGACAATTTCTGTCTATTGGCATACTCAATATAAACAGACTTTTCATAATTTTATTACATTCTTATTATTCATTCTCCACTTCACCAGATTAGTGAAATACTAATCAGTGTGAAACACAGTAATTCTCTAATCAATATTCATTGTATAGGGAAAATAGCTATAAAGTAATGTCTCTTGCAAAAGAACAATTTGAATATGCATTTCTTAGGAAGTCTCTGGTCTATTTTATTTTTTTATCAGTATATTTTCTACAGTTTTTTAGCAATTGCCTTTGAACAAAGATTTGTAGTTTATATTGATGAGAACCAGAACATAATATATAATACTAAAGTTAAAATTTTCAAAAATAAAAGAATACTATTAGAAATAGTTTTTAAATCCATCAAATGTCCGTATTATTCA
The DNA here is from genome assembly GCF_003259725.1 of Athene cunicularia. Classification (NCBI taxonomy): domain Eukaryota; kingdom Metazoa; phylum Chordata; class Aves; order Strigiformes; family Strigidae; genus Athene; species Athene cunicularia. The sequence goes on along the minus strand of NW_020799097.1, from coordinate 42,378,324 downwards.
ATGACAGAGAAGGCAAACCAAATATTTAATTTTAAATAAATTTAAAAGTTATATTTTAAAATAATACAGAAGTAATCACAGACCTTTTTTCATTAAGCTCTGGTGTTTCTATGCGTAGATGAATGTTTGTATGCATAAATGTCATAATAACAAATCAGAATTCATATATATTCAGTGACCAGGAAAATTTTTGCTGTCTATTTTAACCTTACAATTCCTTCTTTATGCTGTGGATGAAGTCAGAGATGGATGAGGAATAAATAGCACACAACATTTCACAAAAACCAATCATATCAAAAATAGAAAACTGTACTTATGATGGGAATCAGTCATTAAACAATGTTAAGAAACTTTTGACTACTTCAGTTGCTGTGCCATTAGTTTCTTTAATTTTAGCAGCATTTGCTTAAGAGTTTAAGTGGTATTTTGAGGATTGAACTTCCTCTGGTGGAAATATGAATCCAGGTTGCACAGCAAAACATGATGATTCATAAAATTGCATAGCATTAAACAAAAGTAAAAAAAGGACAGCCAACACTCTTCTGTGCCTGAATGACCCAACAAGTCATAGTTCTCCTTTCCCGTCTAAAAGGTGTACTTTATTAAAAGGGTATATACCAAATAATGAGGGCAAACTGATTATAAAGTTAGGTTAAAATTAATTAAGAGTATTTTACATTAGAAATATTTTATTTATTCTGAATAGGGAGTGACTTGAAAAGGAAAACTGCAAAACTCGTATCAGAGGCCAGCTACCATGAAACATCAAAATAAATAACTCCTAAAGAGCAAATTTCATTTAAATATTTGAGTTTTCACATTTCAGCTGAGAGTTAAACAGAAACTTGAAGGGTGCTTGTGTATTTTATTCTCCTTGATGTAAAATGCATAAACATCACAATAATTCCTCAACAGGAGAATGTTTGCCACAATTGATAACTGAACAGAGATCTTCATTGACACACCACTCTTGCATGCTATTCAAATATTGACCAAAAAGGTGATATCTGGCCCTGTCAGAGTGTTGCCTCTAGTCAGAAAGTAGAGTAAGACTTTCATAGGCCTGGAAAATATGGATCTGACTCTTGTCCAGTGACTGAAGGGGACTTAGAAATCAGGTCTATTGAAATTCTGAAATGAGTGTCCTTATCATGGGCCTGAGGATCAGACTTGCACCTCATCTTTTGAAGAAGTGAAGAGTCCAATGTGCTGAAATAGATAATGTCAACACAAAGTGAGAAGAGAAAATAGTACAGGTGTAAATATATATTCTCACTTCACTATTAGTTATTACACATTTTCACATCTCAGAATCACTGTAGCTTGGGTGAAATATTTAGGCATTCAGCATGCCACAGAAATGAAGAATGACACTAAACTGTCTTATCGAGGTGCCTAATTTCACAGTATCTGACTGAAATTTTCGGGGCTTGACCTAAGGGCACAAGAATAATTCCACCTAACTTAAGATCTTCATAGTCAGTGAAGACAGACAAGTGCTTCCAGAGGAAATTATTAATCCCTTTTACCTTAGACAGCAATTTTAGGATGGGATACTTCCTGTGGAAGAACTCACATTATTCTCTAAATGGGGTTGAGACAATTTAAAGTAAACACTGAACATTTTTAAACTAGACTTTCTGATACTTTTGGAATAATTCTAAAGTACCACTAGAAGTCAATCCATGCTATTCAGGAAGACCCTGATATCTACCTCTTCCAATGATAATGCAGGAAGCTAAACAGAGGTTCATAAACAGAGGAAATTGAGTTCGTTCAGCTCTGGATTTAGTGTGTCCATTTCTAATGGGTTATGGTACATCTACTTCCTATAGCCTACTGGTTAAAAAGCCAACCAAGTCTGCATTTTGGGTGCTACTCAGTTTGAGATGAACCTCAGCCTCAAAGTAGTGGAAAGTTTCCCAAACCTAAATATTTGTCTGTGAGATAATCTCTCCCTCAACTAAGTATTCTGCTGGAGGTCTTATATATGAGACTGACATTAGAGTAACAATCCCAGTTTTACCCCTACTCAAGGGAATGTTCTACTTGCTATACTTGTGTCAGTTTTCCTTTTGCTTCCTGGTAGTATCTCCTAGATATCGTTTTTGCCCAAGACACATTTGGCAACACTCATCATTAGAAATGTTGTAACGTTCTTGATAGGAGGAAAATGTTGATTCCCTCAGCTCAAACAGTATTTATGACACTGAGCTCCCAGTTTCCTCAGTGTGTCCTTAAGGTCTTGCACTATTATACAGAAGTTTTGCATTAGTGTTGTATGATCATGACTATCTTAACCAAATTGGTTGATTTCAGATGCCTATCAATCTAAACAGACCTGATCAGAGCACCAAGAGGGACATAGGTGCCTATTTTCTAGGAACAGGCACTTCTGAATAGTAGTGGGTAAGTTTGTTCTCATGTAACTTGGAGGCTGCATTGGGTATTATGAAATTAAATGGGTGCTTGTTGTACTGATAACATTAGTAGGCAACATACAGGCAGACTGGCATACTAGCAGCTATTCAGGTGAGTTTTAGGTAGTTACATCCCAGCTTAAGCGGAATTTAGACAGACAGTCTTTTTTTTTTTTTTTTTTTTTAATTTTTATTATTATTATTATTATTATTAGTCATAGTAAAAAAATTGCTTTGTTGTGGGGCTTGATTTCTTCATCACAGATCTCACTGTCATCCCACATAATTTATTTGCTTATAGCAAGACTTTACCACAGGCAGTTGCAATTTTGTTCGCCAAGTTCCTCAAGGCAGATGCTTAAATCACCAAGTCCTTTTATCGAGTGCTCAAATGAATTGTGTTTTACTCTATACTTAGTCAAACACTGAGTCAATACCTTGTTCTAATATCATGCTCTTTAATTTAAATTGTAACATGAGACACAGACATATAGTTCTCACTTGACTGTCTGCAACAAATAGGAGTTTCATTTCCTGAACTGTAAATGAGGTAACAACACCCATTTTGGTTACACAAAGGAACAAAACAGTATATAGAAAGATGTCCTGTCAGGTAAAGCAATAGGTAGATTTAAAAAAAATAAATCTGTTGACAGAAAACTATTGAAAAATTAAAATAATCCTTCTTTATACTGCTGATCATCTGTCAATGACCTCAGAAATTTTATATAATACAGTACTAAATGTCATAACTAACTTAGTTAAATCTGCAGAAATTCAAAAATTTCCTTAATCAATCCAAGTGCAATAAAGTAATAATATTCTAACAGAAATTTGTCTCCAGGAATTTCTTAGTGACATATACTTATTCTTTTGAAGAGTCTGATTATCTAATCAGTGTTGTTATGATAAATCTTTGAACTACTCTGACAGCAACATCTCTTGTAATCTTATTTCATCACATGTCTCATACTACACAAATCAGGCAAAGATTAAGAATTAAATAGGGTCCTCCAAATCAAGGCACTGACTAGAGTGTCGGTTATCATGAGAAATGAAAGGTCCTGACTAAAATAAGGTAAACCTGTTGGAATAAGAGCAAATACCATTTTATCTGTGCACAGTTTCAAGAAACCATGATTTTAGTAATAGATATGAAAGGCTATGCAAAGACATACAGCTTTCTTCTACACATAAGGAAGAAAAGATAGGACTTTTTCCCTTCTTAAAGGCAGATTGCCCTCTGACTGGAGTTTATTTCTTTCCTGATTAAATGGAAAATTAAAAAATCCACCCAATAGTCCTCCTTCTTTCCTGTGCCTGGAAGAAGAGATAAACTTAGAAACTAATGAAATAAAATAAGAAAAAATACAGATATTGAAAATGATAGCTTAGAATTCTTTCTTTCCTCCTTTCTAAAGTTTGAGCTTTCAAGATTTCTAGATTTTGAACAAAAAGTTTTGGGGTGTCTAAATATAAAACTGCTAGTAATAATGGAAGAACAAATTTTCACCTAAAGACACAGGGAGAATACAAAGCAAGGTCTCATATCAAATTATGATCTACTGAAACCAAATTAGAAATACCAAGCTTGAGAGATCAGTGATTATTACCAATAATACTATATTGTAATACATCCTCTACAGCATTGATTAAAACAAACATTAATTATTTTTTTGTCAAAGGTTAAAAATTGGATTGTTGTATCTCGGTTCAGGTTAATGTATTGTACTTGGTGCTAAGTCAGAAGTAAATAGTTTAAGAGAACGCAGTTTTCCACAGATTTATACCAGAACAATGGTATGCTCCATGCATATATATATATATATATATATATATATATATATGTATATATGATATATCAAATATATATCATATCTGAAACTTCTTTTAAAATCTTACAGGGTTAGTCGATCTGCATAGTATGCATGTTAATATCCTACCATTATTGTTTTGCTTAAAATATTCATTTGAGTTTAAATCTCACTTTTGAAAGTTTTCTGTATCCTGGTGCTGAATATCTTAAACTTTTCTTGTTGCCATTTATTCTTCTCACCTTCAAGACGGTATGTCCAAGGTACATTCAAATGGTTGTTATTGGATTTTTTGAAGCTGAATAATGTGGCACACTTGTGTCACACTATTTCAGACATTAAAGATACTTCTTCATCTTGCTGTTCAGCCTAGGTCTCTCAATGTGTTGTTTCTAAGTCACCCAGTCACCTTGAAGAAACATGCCCTAGTATCCCACATATTATTATTGGCTCTCATGTGTAATACATTACCATACCACATTTTGCTTTTGAAAAAGCTATTCAAAGATGCCATTTGTGAGCATCAGGGCGCTGTAGAAAGACCTACAATGGGGAAATTGAAAAGACAGTCTTACAGAGGTAATCAACTTTACTTTGGTGGATTTTTCATATTATTTTACTCAGTAAGGTTTTAGTATGTTTATCCATTTTTGTAGATTTGCTCATCCAAATGTTTTCCTAACTTCATGAACATGTCAAAGGTCCTCTGTGGGAATTCTGTGGGAAATATATAGAATGACCTGCCCATAAGGAACAAGGAAAACATCACAGCATGAGAGACTGTGGAAGTTAAAATATTTTCAGCTCTGTCTGTGGAGCTTTAAAAGCACTGCTAGAAGAATTCTGTGTTCACAGAGTAGTTGCACTTCTACATTCAGATTCTAGTTCAAAAATTTCATTTCAATATTGCTAGGTAGTCAACAGTTTAAAAATGTATTATGGTATAAAATAATAAAAGAAAATAACATGCAGAATTGTTTCCATTTACACATTTTTCACTACAAGCTTACATAAGAAAATTATGTCTCTTCAGGCTTCTGTTGGCTGGTACCTTCTAACAAACGAAAGGGAAAATTTACTGTCAGACAGCCATGTGGAATCTCCAATGACACTATGTGATGAGCTGACAAAACTGTCACCAATTGTTGGCCTTAACTATGACGGAAATAGAGATGTGAAGATCCTCAGAGATTCACGACTTGTTTCAATTTTTTCTGTACCAACAGAATGAATCAGTTTTTGACATGTTATAGTACCTGAACTGCCAAATACTAACAACAACATAAACCACTTAAAGTTGGGTTCTGCTTTCTGAGGTTGGTAGAAGAGTTGCTCTGGGTATCAGAACAGTGGCACAAGATAGTAAGTACTTAAAAAGAAAACAAAACAAAGAAACACACCTCAATTTAATTCAATCTAAAGATGTGGTTGACCATGTTTCTGGCAGTCCACCAGATCACCAGAAGTAAATTTTGAGCAAGAATCAGTTAAAATCAGTAAGGCCGATTGACAGATTTACTACAACTCTAAATGCATTTGAAGGGAAAATTAAGTCCTTAACTTTCATAATATCTAAGCTTGGAAGCAATTTACACAACTAAAAATATACTGTAAATATGTTATTTTTTCCTCCTAGGTAGATGGCACTATGGTAATCTCTGTGGCAATCTCACAACTATAGAAGTAAAATGTTAAAAGCTGTATGTGACACATACAGCTTTTCAGATAAACATTAACTCCTGCCCAATAAACTTTACAAATCCCAGTCTATGATCTGGAATACATGACAAAACAGCTAATAGTGCAGTTTGTCATAAAGGGAGGAAGAATAAGGAAGAGTTTCTCAAGGACTGTACTAGCCTTATGACAATGCAAACTGTACAGCTTTCCCATGAAGTGCCGTGGAGACTACACATGCTACACCAGGTAGTTCCAGCTGCCACTTTACACTAGAAATTTCATGATCTCCTGTTTCTCTGAGTCTCATCAAGTTATCTGTTTCCTTTCAGTGAGGTTCTCATAATATCCTTTATTTCATTTACTGTTAAATGCCACACACAAGACCTTTAGCTCCACTGTTCTTGTTTAGCCAAAATTCATGGGTATTTATGCATTTGAAGAGAGCACGTACACCATTCTTCACTCAGACCTTAACTTACCTAAACCTTTGGTTTTTATAGGGAAAAAAAAAAAAAAAGATATAGATTGACTTACCAATACCAGATTTTCTCCTGCTTTTAAAACACTATCACTTTTGTTATTCTGTATACAAAATACTTATATTTCTTCACTAGCATGCAGTGCTCAAAAGATTAGTTTCTCATGTATTTCAGTTCTCATTTATGCAGTCTACAGTGAAAAGAGGGAAAGATGCAAGAGGCAAAATCATTTGCTAAAATTCATTCTATCAACAAAACATGAATTAATGACATATTACATACTCAATATTGAAAAAATAATTCCAGTCACATGCAATATGTCTTTTCAGTTTTTCCTTATAGAAAAATAAACTAATAGAAGCACTTATTTCTTATACATGGAAATGGAAAAAAAGGATTTGCCAATATAGTGTCGATTCAGAAAAACTGCAGTACCCTTTTTGAAGGACATTGAGTTCACCTATAACCTGTTACACACAACCAATCTACCATAATCCAGTAAACCCTAATTTGACAGGTAATTCTTTTGTTACCACTTCAAGAAAAGTCCATAGATAAGATTTATCTCTCCTAATTTCAGATGTGTACAGTGTACATATCTACATCTGAGCTAATCTCCCCAGGATCCCTTTATTGGCAATGGATTCAGCAGAAAAAGACACCCTGGGGCACTATTCATCTGCCTTGTATTAGAAATCTACTATATACTCCGATGAATCATGCCCAAGAAGTGCTGAATTTCAATTCATTGATTAAAGAGATAGTAAAGGGTGTCTGGCACAATGGTAGGTTTTATTAATCCTATCCTGTATATATGCCGAGGAGAAGCCCATCTGGACAAGATCTGTAAAAAAAGTTAATAGTTTGGGATACAACTATTTCAGGTGATTGGTCAGAAGATCTGGATCAGGGCTGAGTGTCAAGGAAATTTAGTGCTCATTGCCTGATGATCTAACTTCTTAAAAAAACTTTCCAAAGCCTGAGAGGACAAGATCCTAAGAAAGCTGTCTTACCCTGCTTTGAGCAGGTGGGTGGAGCAGATGAGGCGTAGGGAGTACCTCCAACAACACTATTCCATGATTCTGTGAAACATCCCAGGTCCGGATCCACCAAACTGAATGTCCAAAAATTCTCTGTCTCTTTTGGAAACGTTTGTCTCCATCTCTTACAGGTTGCATAAGGGGTATTCTGTATCTCGATCTCTTTAGAACTGGGTCTTGAATTTAAAAAAAAAAAATAAAAATATTGTCTAATATCATCATGAAAATATGGAAGTCCTGCTAGGTATGTTTGGGGTTCCACATGAAGACAACCCTCAGATCTAATCTCTGCCATCTACACCACATTGTAAAACAACAAAGTCTTTACTAGCATATCTGATTTTGTATTTTAATTTAAATGCAGAACACTTTATTTCTTTTAAGAAAATAAAATTTCAGCAGGCAGAAACTGTTAAACAGGAAAAAAAAAAAAAAAAAAAAAAAAAAAAAAGTGGGAAATGTTTTAATAACTCAGCTAGACTCAAGACCTTTATGAAATATGGACCTTTCACACTCAGGATAAAAACTGTAATACTTACTCCTTACTAGTGAGGTATATTAATAGTAGATTCAGCTTGACATGATGGTCATTAAGGCCCTCAGGAGCTGTGCTATAAATGTCAGGAACTGATGTCAGAGAGTTAAAGGCTTGTTTCATACAAGCTACAGTAACTGTATCTTGTTTTCTGTCATGTTGGAGAGATCCAAACATACATTCACTTGTTTATATATAGTGAAGAAAAACTGTAATATGCCTATTACTATATGCATTAAGAATATTAATACTGCCTTGTATGAAATATAACCTTATTAGCGTTGGCACCAGTGCCTCATCGCCCTCAAATAATTTTTATGTACTTGTCTTGTTTATTTTGCTATCTGAAAAAAAGACATAGATAATAGAAGGGAAAAAAATTAAAATAGAAAGACAACAATAAAGTATCAGCAAAAAAATAATGTCCTTAAAGGATCATTTGCACTAGTGATGGTGTTCCCAGATGCTTTCAGAAAGACATGCTCTTGACTATTATATTTGCAATTCCATTGAGCTGCTACAAGGAAATGTAGTATGTCACCACTTTTCCTGAACTCTAGTATTGTAGCTGATTGTGGGTCAATGCACTCACAGAGCCAATTCATTATAAAATCAGGCTAAAATTTATATTATGCAAATAAGCTTACTAGCCCATGTTAAATTACAGCTATGCTATGTTGTACAATAAACCACGCTATACAGTGACTTGCTATGGATGTTTTATTTATTTTCAGTTCTTATGGTAAGCCAAAACTAAGCAGAAATAATTCACCACACAGATATTTCAATGAAATGGGACTACTCATTTTCAAGAATCAAAAACTCCTTCTCAGTACTAAGGGGCAGAGATTAGCTTTATTCTACACAACTAAAATGAAGTCATATTACCTAAAGCCCTTGGATTACCTGCATTTAAATTTCTCATCACAGTTCTTTAAAATGTCTTGTTAGGAAATTGTGCAATTATATTGAAGTATCTTATATCTTATCTTATACTGCAATGCATATAGATTGACTTTTGCTTTAAAGTGAAAATATAAACAAGCAAGTCTACTGTAGTGAAACATGTTGAAACTAATGAGGCATTATGCCCATTCTCTGAGTTAAACCTGACTGGTCTGAGACATTTGTTCAAATCATAGAGTAGTCATAAGTCTTTTTTAAGGTTCAGAATTTGTCTCTGAACCAGATATTTGGTTGTTTGGTTGTTTGGTTGCCAAAAAAGCCCTAACAATCTTTAAAATATCATATACAAATTCTGCAATATGTCAAAACTCCCACTGAAATTAACAAATCTTTCTAGATGTGAATGAAAGATAGAAGAAAAAGAAATATAGACAAGAATTTAGGTTTTTTTTCTTTCCTGAAAATGAAAGCAAGAAAAGAGTTGGTGTCCAGGGGTCTTGTCAATCTCAGCAGATTCTAAAAAGTTTTGAATGAAGGACAGAGTAAACTTTCCCTCTCTCATCTTTTTTTTCTTACTTTTAGATTTGAGAATGGTAGCAAATGCCATATATTTTCTTTTTTCTGCTCTTCCCACTATTTTGTGAAAATACCTTATAATGGTGTTAATCCCATTATTCCCAGAGTCTCAAGGAAATATATTTTCTGTGTGTTCATTGAGGAATATTTTATCTCAATGCTGGGACTAAGCCACTGGAGAAGAAAGTTGTTTACAGACTATTCTCTTGTGGTTGAGGACATTATGGTTGCTATGTGACTTTGTTTTTCTTACAGAGCTGTAAAGTCTATTGCACTACATTCTTTACCTAGGCATGCTCATGCATAGAGGAAGGAAAATCAGTATACATAATTGAAATAAAAAGTAAGTGAAGACCAAATTCAGGCAGCATGTTTAACTCATAGAAATAGTTAAAACTCAGTAGAACGGTAAAAATGCTTTTAGACAATTTTTTCTTATAATGTAGGGTCCTAGTAATCTTGGTCCTTAGATAAAAGGTAGTAAAATTACAGCTGTAGAAAGAAAGCAGTAGATCCTTCCAGAGTATTCATCATGTTTAAATGTCTAAAGGTGTTACATGATTTTGCTATGAAGCCACTGAATAATTTCAGAAAAAAATAAATCAGTATTTGAAAAGCAAATGTGATGATGGCAATAAGAGACAGGCATAATATTTTTGGTGAAATGCATGTCCAAGTGAAGTTATATTTAGGATTAACTATGAAAATAAAAATCCTAGTGCAAATATAGTATTTATCACTTTGAAAGTCAGGTAGGAATTATCAAGTTCTGCCATTTAAATATTAGGCAAAGTCTAACCTATTTATCTGGGCTCCATGATCAATGAGTGGAAAGGGACAGACACTCCAGTGATGGCACTTTATTTGATACAAGTGTGGATGTTGAAGACATACTACCTGAGGATGTTTCACTCCTTGCATCCCTTCATTGACTTTCATGAGATAACAGGCTGAGAAATCTAACTTGTTGATAAAGTTGTGTGACAAGTGCAACATTCAGTCAAATCAAAGAAAATTTTACTTCCTTGCTAAAAGCAAGAAACTATCTGTAAATTTTAAATTAACAGTCATCAAAATCAGCCCATTAGATTTCTGTTTTGATCAACTGACAGCTACAAGCTGAACAGAATCTCTTTGCATGTCAAAACCACAAAATTCCCTTATTATACAAACACAACTGCATATTTTTCTTTTTTTTTAAAAAAAAACTATTACAGACAAATGAATGTGTCAAGTCTTAAATCTACTTATCATCTACAAATTCTGACTTTTTTTCTTATTCTCGCCATGTCAGGCCCCCCCCCAAAAAAAAAAAAAAAATTCTCTTGGACAATTAGATCACAGCTGTGGCAGCTCCTACTTGCTGGCTTATGGTTTTGGCAGCTGCAGCCTGGAGGCTGCTGTGGTGCTCCAAGGGGTCTGCAGGATGGCGAAGGGCAGTGGCATGGGGCCGTTGGGCTCTGAGGGAAATCAGGGTGCCAGTGGGGGAAAGTGTCAGTGCAGAGCTGGGGGCAGAAGTGGCCCCCACATAGCCAGGGCGCGGGTCCAGGTAAGCATGGTTATAGGAAATGCCACACACAGCCCAGGATTGCTGCTGCTTGATCCACTACATATTTTGAGTATCTCCTGATGATAAGGGAACTGTGTGTAATGCAGGCAGGGTAACTAAAATCAGCATCCTCTCAGCACTGTTTTTGTCAGATTACATAGTTCAGAGCCTCCCTGACAGTCAGTCATCCTTATCCGTCCAGTGGTAAAGGGGCCTGCAGTTGTCACGTGCTAATCACATAACCTCTCAGTTGCAGCTGAAAGTATCTCTTTTCCTGTCGCTTAGTTCCCGCTGCACACAAATATTTTCCTTACCCCTTTTCTCTTTTGTTGGACAATGGTACATAGCTCTGACTCACTGCCTCCACACACAGTTTAGCAGGGGACAGGGGACACTCCGTGGTGTCTGGAGTTAGTAGCTGACACAAAGAGCAGATGTTTTAGACTAGCAAACACACATCACACACTACAGCTCCACCAACAGTCAAATGAGGCCTTTATTTTTCCATGACAATAGGAGGCCTGGACCCTGCAGCTGCTGTATTAAATATGGTAAAACCACTGAAATCCAAAGATGAAGGATGTAAAGTAAGTTTAGCCTCTTACAATCTTATTTCTGCAGTTCTGTATAATTCAGTGGCCTGCCTCTAGATTTCAAATGAAATAAAACAGAAAAGAAAAAAATAAAACCAGAAGGAAACACATTTCCTTCTCCTATGGGAATATTTCTCCACCTAAACATGATGCAAACCAGTGTGTGTGTGCATGCTCATGCTCACACCCGTATCAGTAAAATGAGCTTTTCTCTGCCTTTGCTGAATCTACCTGTGACAATTGTATTGCAGATAATGGTACTACAGTGGACTTCTGGCTGTATAGCTTTTTCTGTGGGCTGCTTATGAATGCCTCACATGCCAAGGGCTTCAAAGAAATACTCTTGGTAACTCCATATACTTTACCAACATGTGTTTCCAACAAAAGTCATCCTCATTAAAAGAATAGAAATGTCTAATCCTTTGCTTTTCCTCAATTTCTTATTGTTTCCAGTGCTACAGAAAGGCTCTCTGAGAAGTCTGCTATCTTTCAGACCTTTTCATTTTATATATGCCTCACTCATAAGGAAACTGCTTTTAACTCCACATTCGTAACTTCACTAGGAGAAGCCATCTGACAGTTGTGCTGGCACCTTTAACTTAAAAATGTCTAAAAGTCTTACAAACTGCAATTAAAGACACAGGAGCTTCATATTAAGGATTTAACTGTACTATTAACGGATTAGGGTCTTTAGGAAGGAATATAGTCCCAGTGGACTGTGCGGGAATAAGTGGAACAAGTTAAAATTACATGTCCTTGGAAAGCAGATTATAATCTCCAGTTTCTTCCTGGAGTGCAACAGAAAGGCCTTTCCACAGAAATAATAACACCACCTTTTGACAGCAAACTGAGCACAGAAGGCCAAAGATGTGAGTTTATTTGCTGAATTGCACAATGTGCTCTGAGGCCACAGTTTCAAGGCAGCAATGAGCCAGGCATCCAGGGCCTTTCCAGAAGGATGTCCCACAGTTTTACATGGGACAGTACAGTTCTGGAGGCAAATGGTGACTGGATTAACATGATAATCCAGGAAACCAAAGAATGGGAGGATCAGGCCAGCCAAATATCTCTATTGCTGCAATTGTAAATCCCTTTTCAACCACACAACCTTAAAGGTGAGAAGCCTGTGGAAGGGGAGAATGTGATTAACCCCTGCGGTTTCTAGTGGGAAGAAAATAAACAAACAAAGCCCCTGAGGGTTTTCCTGTCTATATAGAAAAGGAAGTAACATGAGATAAATTTCTTGGCTTTTACAAATGTCTTCTGGGAATACATTCATATGCAAGTCCAGGCAAACACTGGATAACATCAAGTCCTGTTAATCAAAACATGATCAGCATCCATATGTGTCAGAAAACTGTGGCAGCTATGTCACAAAGAGGCAACGTTCACAGGAAAGTAGATACATTATGAAATCCAGATACATTATTTTCACCACTGGAGGGCTCCCATATTTTTCCATTAATTCAGAAAGAACATATTAAGATTTGGGAAAAAAAAAAAAACCAAAACAAACAAACAAACAAAAAAAAAAACCCAAACAAACCAAACCAAACTAGATTGTATGGTTTGAGCAAAGTGTGTTTCCTTCTTCTAAATGCAGGTATAGGCTCACAACACCTTCAATACACCTTTCATTTAAAAATAAAATAAATATGCTCTTATTAACAACAACAATACCCTTAGATAATATATGTCATAAAACAAGTACAGGATGGTTTTCAAAGGAAAGTGGGATTATTTACCATGCTTATATAGGGAGCACTGAGGAAAAATAAGTGATTTTGTCAAAGCTTTCTACCAGGCCAGCAGATCTTAGCTCAGGTCTCCTTGAGCCTATTCCCTTAATGTTAGAATCATTAGGATGTCTCAAAACAAACAATGAAGGGCAATGACTATTAGTCTGTATTGCCTGCAGAATCCTTATTACTCTAGCGGCCAGATGCTTTAACAACTCCATTGTATTCATACTCACAAAGCATTGCAGTAGAAGGAATTTTTGTCAAAGCTAAAATATCTCTGGTCTTCCAAGCTCTAAGCTCACTGTTGTCATCGGACCATCTTTCTTTTTTCTAAGTGTGCTACTTTAAACAAATTGTACCTGGCCTCTTGCTAGCAGTTATTATTCTTCTTTATAACAATTTAAGCAATGTAGGTAAAGTTATCACATAATCCAAATCATTTAAATAAAAAATGGTTGAAATTTTATTAGGTGAATGTGATTGTGAGATAAGCCTTAACTCCTGATGATTCAGCTAGCTATCTGTTTAAATACCATGATATTTATCATTGTTATCAAAACTGTCAATAGATCTTAGGTTTTATTACTTTCATTTAAATAGAGCTTTCAGACATTTGCCACTGCCTGAAATCGAAATCAACAAGCTGTTTAGTTTGTCCAATATATATATATGTCTTTAAGCACTGCATGGATCTGACTGGATGAGTAAGAGCTCTGCCTTTTTTGGTGTTTTAGCTTCTCTTGGCATTTAAATATAAACTAAAGAATATCCATCTACTTGTGAGCCTGACACTCACAAGTATTTGAAGTGCTTGGATGACCAGAGAACAGTTTTAATACATGACAGACCAGGAGATTCTGTAACGCGAGGTCTGCCAACATTGCTGTACCAGGAATGTGCCAAGAAGACATAAGCTGTTGCTAAAAATATAACTTCTAACACCTTTGAAAATTATTTAGCCTTTTTGAAGCAGATGAGAGTATTAGTGGAATGGTGGGAGGTAGATCTCTCCTAAAGAAATTCTGGAAATGAAACAGCCCTCCAAGAATCCTTCTCTAAGAGTGAGGAATGTACCATATGTAAGACTGCACCTAAAGATCCAGATTAAAACCAAGGAGGTTGCTCAGTGGGGTAGTGACACAGTACACAAATTCATTCCTAGATGTAAGAATTTAAATTCAGTTATATGTAATAAGCACATTTGAGTGACATAAGTTTGGTAGTCTCTTCTTTGTTATAAGAAGACATGAGAGAACACAGTCACACAATATGGTTTTGTTTTTTTATTCAAAGAGTGAGCAAATCAGGAATAGCAAAGCTGGTTTAGAGAAATCAGCCTACTGACAAAAACATCTTTCAGAATCCAGTGTTTCTGAAGGGCAGTCTTCCTTAATTTGGAATGAAAATCTCAATTTAATCTATTCCTCTGTAATTACTAAAAAAAAAGATTTACATTGTAATATTATACAGCAGTGCAAGCTAGGGCAGAATGTGTCTTCCTTTTTCCTGAATAAGGTGACTTTATGACAGTGCTTATATTTTACCCTAGTTTTCTGGCTGCCCAAAATGCCTCAGATGTTTAATGATTAGGATCTGTTTGGATGTCATCTGCTTTAGTGACTGCTTCTCCTGCTTTTCTCTGCCAAGAGGAATTCTAATATCTCAGGAAGGAGCCCATAAGAAATTTATTGCCTGAATCTTCTCAGCATCAGGTTCCTGTCTCCTGAACAGAACCTTACAAAAAATTCCCTAGAATTTCATGATATAGTCATAGTTATCCTCAAGCACACTTAAAACTCATTTCTGTGACCAAGATTTTCACAGTAGTCAATTTTTTTTTCTGCCATCTACTACCACCAGCCTCCTTGTCAGTGTTCCTTTCAGGATTAGGGGTGAACACGACTGCATAAAATTCTCTCTAGCTTCAGAACACTTACTGCCCCCATAACAAAAGCCAGGTACACTATTAAAAGCCTTGTAGGAAGTTAAGTAGGCACACTACATCGCCCACAATTAGTCCATTGTACCTTCAGATAATTAAAATATATCCAGTACAAAGATACAATTACCATGGAAAAACATTATGACTCAATGGATTTTGGAGTCGTTTATGTTAAGATATTTAATCTGCAGATTGGTTTGTTACATTTTTGATGAGTCATCATCTGAGATATTTCAGAACTCAGTTCAGTAGCACTGTTCCATATTTTCCATTTCTCTTCACTAAGCACTTGACATATCTTATGAACTTGATGGTATCACATTTTGTCTATCTTACTGCATCTCCATCAGAGATCTAGGACAACAATCTCTGCTTGTCAGCTCCTCTCATTGTTACAGGAAAATCTGACACATCTAAAGATGAGTGTTAACAAACGTTTATGCCAAAATATTTATGCTCTGCAGCAAACTTGGATTATGTATATTTCCTCATTTCTTTAACTCTAGAATTCATTGTGGTAAAAAACTGGGGGAAGGAGAAATACACTGTTTTGGTTCTCGGCACTACTTGAGGAAAGCATATATTATAACACAAGATGAGTGATGGAAGCTTTGAGATGCTGGACTTGACAATAGTCCCTTTAGCACAGAAGAAATTCAGAAATAATTGCTGAATTAGTTTTCGCCTTGCTAGGATAAGGGCTGGGCAAATCATTTGAAGATAATGAAGAACAGGCTTAAAACTTCCTAATAAATTAAAACCGTATTATTTTGATGTCCCCAAAAGTTCAGTGGCTATTTTATTCCTCCCAGTTACTATTTTATGTTGTTATTTAGTTACTGTTCTCAGGATCTACAAAAAAATGCCAGGGATCTGGAAATTTGCTTCATCAAGCTTGACCCCTCTTTAGTGAAAAGGCACCTCCCAAGAGGATAGGGACCAGTGACTACATGAAGTTTGTCAGATGGTAGATGGACTGAAGAAGGGCAGACTTCTGATTATTTGAGCAACTACAAGCGTAATTCAGGGCAGACCAAAATGCAGGATAATAGCTGTATTGAATCCTGGTTGTAACTATTAATGTGTGTATGCATTTATGTGTGCATGGACAGACATTCTATAATATAGATATCACAATATTTTTGTCTAGCTTAGGCTTCTGTTTTTCTTGCATGGCAGTTTGCTCTTTACTCTTCTGGGCTTTCTATTTTCCCCTTTACATTGATATGGATTTTTCACACTGATTTGGGTTTTCCACATTGATTCAGATTATTCAACCAAGGAGCACAAAGAAAGCTCATTATATTTAAAATAGAATGCTTGCATAGTAGTGATATCTCCAGTATAAAAATTGTCATGTATACCAAAAAAATTTTCTCTTATGTAAATTATTTTTGTATTATTTTTTCTCATTGTCTTCAAACACTATGCCTCAATATACTTGTAATAAATCTAAAATCACTTCTGTATGATTCCACAGGTATAACTTAACTGTTTGATATACAAACTATGTCCATTGCTTGTTATGGAAGATGCTGATAATTCCTTGTTTTTTTTGTGGGGGATTGTTTGGTTTTTTTTCCCCAAATGTGTATTCAACTCTATAACGCAGAAAAAAAGGTATTCCCCCTGAATTCATTGTATCATTGCATCACTCAATGAAAAAAAAAGCAGGTTGAAGGATAAGACAAATCATCAGTGCAAAGTATGCATATAAACCTTGGTATGATTTTATGTGTAGTAACTTGAAAATAAATAAAAGTATTATATAAACATGCTGTGTCAGCTTTTCTGCATTTCTCCATGCAGCCATCCAAGAGGTCTGTGATCAGCAATGTCTCTGGTGCCCAAGGCAAGTTTCAGGCAAAATTTAAAAGCCCAGACCCCAAAATATGATCCTAAAAGCACTTCTCACTCCATCCTCACTTCTTTAAAAAAGTTGATTGTTTTATTTTGTAAGAGCTTAAACTTGTATGTGCCTCTCAGAACACACAACCCGCAAAACTCCACAGGACACATTGTTGGATCCTCATGAAGATTAAGTCTGTAACAGGTTTGGTGCCTTCTAAGCTTGGGCAGGCTGAAGTTCTGTACATGAATAGAGGTAGAATTTTAGGACATTGGAGAACTTCAATATAAAGACAATAAAGAAATAAACAAACAACAATAATACACAGAAGCCACTGAATTTTAGTATCTTCAGCAGCAGGTGGAAATAAAGTGGTACATTTGTGAAGATAAAAAATTCCATGTGAAGCATGTTCATCTCACCAGCTTTTCATTTGACCCCACTACCTTTTAGACATAATAGAAGAAACAAGAATTTCTAAGATACACTTCCTCCTTTTCTGAAGTAGACACCTAAAACAGGCCAGGTGAACTGGACCGTTAGAGTGACTATTTCCACTCATTGATTATACGAGGATTCATAGACAACTAAATCAGTCACAAACATCTCAGTATGTAAGAGTCTAAAGTTAGATGAGATGTATTTGTCTGTAAATGTCAAAACCCTTTTCGATTTGAGCTTTGTGGTTCAGGAGATATTTTGGATGCTCAGGTCCAAATTCTAAATTTCTTGCAGAACTGCTAACAAAGCAGAAAATATCTAAGAAATGCAATCGCTTGAACAATGTCATACAGCAGGAGGAAAACCTAGTTCTGGATAGTAGAAAGTACCTGGAAGATCATCTCATACACAACTTTTCTTGGGATTCAGTGTGTCTTCTTCTGGATAGCTTCACAGTGGACCACAACCCATAGGCATTCTAACTGACAAGTTGACAGATCATCAACTGTGGGTCCAGAGGTGTATGAAATATGGGTGTAAACCATCCTCCTTTTGGAGTTTCCCAGATCTCCCACTTCCCAGGTTCTCTAAGGACCAAGGACATCCCTAGATAATCTGGTAACTATGTCTTAGTCTTTCCCATTGCAGATGTCCTACTTGGTAGAAAGCTATGGAAGCATCTCATGAATTCACAAACAAAGCAGCTGAGCCTCCACTTTAAGTTACGGTGAATATGCATGTCAATGCTCTAAACTGACCGAAAGCAGAAGAAATACTAATCTAGTTTTCCTTTTTATAGCTACCCACAGCAATACAGAGCTGGTTTTTCTCCACCACATTTTTTCTGACACAGTAAGCCTTTCTTTATGCATAAGAGCTTGATCAGCCTCATATAATTATGTAAAAGTGAAAAATGTTACTTTTTCCTTTTTGCTATTGTTGTCTTGTAAGAAAATGCTGGTTTAGGCATCTAATATCAAGAACAGCTCATGACTGTGAATCATAAGTGGAGGGAGCTACATCCCTGCAGCTAGTCACAGTCATGTAGTGCTATTTGTGAGTATTTTGAAGGCATATTGAATACAGAGTTTGGTGCCTTTGCTGGTTTTCTGCACTGTCCAGAAGACCAACAAAGTGATGTAGTGTCAAACTTCACCTGACTGGATTCAGAATTATGCATATTGAGACATGCGGCTTTCACTGAACTGATATATGGACAGAACCAAGATTGATATTGGTTAATATGCCATATTAATACACATAACCTTCAGTGGGTGGACATTAAAACAGGCTTAGATGATTAACATTTCCTAGTAGTTAGCTTAGTTCTTTTTTCATAGCTTGCTTTCATGTATCCTGTAATGAAATACTTAAAGAGTTCTCTGTGCATCCAGCACAAGCATCTAGCTTAGAGCTTTGGCTCTGTTAAGCAAGGTAACTAAAGGGCATTTCAGCCCTGAACTTTCCATTGTCTAACTCCTTCTTTTTTTCTTTTTTTTTTTTTTTTTTTTTTTTCCTTTTTTTTTTTTCTTTCCCTCCCCACAATAGTTTAAATGTCTATGAATCATTTAGCCATCTAAAACAGCATAGGCTTATTTTAAAACTTATTTAGATAGTTAATGATGTAACTGGATACCTATTGGATGAAGAGAAAGGGTTTAAATCAACCATTGGCAAGCAACTCTAATCCTAATGGTTTAACATTCACGTTCACAGACAAACAAATAATGAATTAAAACAAACAAACAAAAAAACCCCCACAAACATACAAAAAACCCCACACCAAAACAAAACAGATTTGTCCTTCTTTCCTTGACCTCCCCACTAAAGAAGAGGGAAAAAGAATTTTGCAACAATAACTGCCCATTCTATGTTTTAGCCACTGTTTCTTTAAAAGCTGATGTGTGACTCTTGATGGAGTTCCGGGCAGGAGAAAATCACAAATATGTGTTGGAAAGTTTTGTGCCTCTAAGGGTCTATTCTTAGGCTAATGCTACAGTTACTGGTTATTACAGAGAAAAAGATACTTTAGCTTTCAATTAACCAGACCAGACACTTCAGGCAGTGTGACCATGTCTCCAAGGATTTTCTTCTGAGCATATACCTGGGACTTTAGAATAATTTCTCATATGTAACTGGCAACAAACAAAGTGATACCACACCTGTATAGTCACTAGTAACTCATCTGTTAATGTTTAAGTCCAGTTTGGATATTCATTAAGTGCTTTTGATCTAAGTGAGAGATGTCCGTCTCTCATCACTAGCAACAGAGAGAAACTAGATGACCAGTTTAGACTGCATATTTATTTTAGATTATTAAAGTTAGGTGAAAATAATGGCTGCAGTGTAGTCATTAGTGCCACTATTCCTGTACGCTAAAAAAACCTACAAATTTGTTACTAGGCTGGATCATTAGGAGCCTACATCCTTCCTACACCATATGAGCATACGGGAAGATAGCTGGGTTAAGGCTTCATCCATTCCTCCCATGCTCATCTGTTAAGCAATAATAAATCTCTATTGAGTGGTGCATACTAATGCATAAGAAGAATTTCAGCACATTTTGTTCCTGATCTAACCTTTTTGGAGTCTTTTTGTACACACTGTTGGAAATCCACGAAATATATACATTATTATTTTTGTCTGTAGAAAATTAATGGATATAAAAGCATAATTTATTTAATCTGAGATACCTTAGTGAAAATCTGCTTGTTTGCAGTGTTCATTTTGTTTCTTTTTATACCAGTTCCCTCTGCTTAAAAAAAAAAAAAAA
This sequence comes from Athene cunicularia, assembly GCF_003259725.1. NCBI lineage: Eukaryota > Metazoa > Chordata > Aves > Strigiformes > Strigidae > Athene > Athene cunicularia. The sequence continues at coordinate 42,357,985 of NW_020799097.1, read as the reverse complement.
AAAAATTAATTCTAATGGCTTTATTGTACTTTTTTTTTTAAAAAAAAAAAAAAAGAAAAAAAGAAAAGAAAAGAAAAAGACAAAAACCAGTAGCAATAGGTCTTAAGATAATTGTCACAAGGTAAAGGAATACATCTTCATTAACTGATCTTTAGTACAAATGGACCAGATCCTTATCTAATAGATCTAATACTAAAATCATTGGATCCTGGTTTTGATATGATTGTTTGTAACATCTCCTTGTGCTCTTTTTGACCACCTGTTGCCTTCAGTTTCTTAGTTCACCTCCCAAGTTCAGAGGTAGTATATTTGTAGCTTTTTTCTGTGTTGGTTATCAGTACAGTATATGCCACTTCATATACATTACCAATTGGGATTTTTATTGAAAGAAGTGTTTTTTTTACTTCAGGGACAGTTTTTTTCAAGTAGCTCAGTACAGTCAGTCCTAATATACTCTTTATTCATAGCCATCAGAAAGAGAACAAGACACTAAAATTGTCAAAGAAAAATCCCACAAATGCTATAACTCAGCTTACTCTAAATCAATTGTGAAAATAGCAAGTTAGATATATTGATGCCCTATTTGGAATTACTACCCAGTGTGATCTAGATAAATATTTGCTCTTGTTGTTAGACAGAGCCCAAGCTGATAAGGATTGATAAATGTGTCCTGCTTGAGTGTTAGAGTAGATTAACGTTCTGTCCCAATTTCCTAATTGCTTTCTCCAGAATGTCATTAGGATGATTTGCTGTGTTTTGTTGTTGCTATTGGAAAAGTCAGTAATACTGCAAATACAAAATCATAATACTGATACTGTAATGGATATTTTAAAACCAGGTTAAAGAAAGAATAGGAATTATGGAAATGTGGATTTAGATTTGATTCTTTCTTACTTTACAGAGGCTAGGCAGCATGGCATTTCAAGGTAAGTTTTTAACAAATGAGTTTGTCCACTTATTTGAAGGAGAAATTGAGTATTGTACTTCCTTGTTCTAGTATATTTATACCACTCACAAAAACATAGGATGTACTAATGAAATAAAATTCAGGTTTAGGGCATCATATGAGTTCAAACAGTCAGAAGTTCAGAGGATAATAAGATTTAAGATGTCTGGTATATAACTCAAAATCATGTCTGAACATACTTCAAGTATATCTAGATCCAGCAATAAAATCTGTACTTATTAGCACCTTGCCATTATCCAGAAACAGAGCATGGTAAAGAAAACTGACAACCAGTCATTGAGAGATAATAATTTAAGTCTGCCAAAAGACTTGGTTTATCTCATTTGTTCAGTGTTTCTTCTAGGCAAAGAAATTTCCATTAGGTCTAACAAGATTTATGGAGGTAAACTCTTTTTATCAGATAAGATTATGTCTTTAAAGCTACATTATGTCATAGAAAGACATGAACAAAACTACAGAGTGACAGCAACAAATAAGCACTAATGGGATGAGCGTTGTGAACTTCTAAGTGTTCAGCTGAAAGCATTCACGGGCGCCTGCAAGAAAATGTAAACCTGAAGAGAGCATTAAAAATTGCATCCTCTAAACTTTAATGAAGATATGAGGTGAGATAGTTGTTAAATCAAAAGATCAGATACAGAATAAAATTATGGATGGTTTTGTAAAAATGTTCTGTTCAGTGTATGATGTTGATCATTAATTTTTTTTTTTTTTTAATATTTTTTCATCTAAAGTATTTATTTACCAAAACCAAAGTTGTATCAGGTAAATGTTCAGTTTTAACAACTATCTAAACCAAAAAGCAAATTTGAAAAAAAGGATTCTAAATATCAAAAAATTTATTTTAATATTTTAAAACCAAAACTTCTGTATTTTGATACAAAATGGATTCTCATTTTGAAATTTTCTGTTTAGCTTTAAAAAAAAAAATCATATTTGAAAACAAATGTTTCAATACTAAGAAATAAAAATTTTATCTCACTTTTCTTCCTATGTTAACCTTGGTTTTATATATTCCTAGAATTTTACTTTATATCCCAAACTGATATAGAAAAAGTCCACCTTCAAAATCTGTCACAGGACAGAAAATTCACACCACTCTGGTTTTATATGCCATCTGTCTCCCTATTCAGTTTCAGCATAGGGTAACCTTTTTTTGATGATACATAGTTGTACTTCAATGATAGACTATAGTTGAGTTTGCTGCCTTGACAAGTACTAGTTTAGGCCATTTGAGGAATGTTTAACTTCTAAAATACATAGAAGTCAGTAGAGTATATTGTAACAAAAAATGAAAAAGACATGCATTTGGCTACTGTGTAGGTAGGCTGAGAACTCCCACCAGTGATGAACCCTTTATTTCTTCTCCCATTTTCACATTTTTTTTTATTTCTTTCATCATGTTTCTCAATTCCAAAAATCAGTGTGAATTTGATTTGCATTAAGTTTTTGGATGCTACTTGTCAGCATAAACTTGATTATAGGTTTTGAACTTAACCCTGTGTGGGAAGAGAAATACCTTGTATGGAAATAGAAATATCCCAATATTTATTCCCATTTTCAAATTAGAAAAATAACACAAAGATCTTAAATCTACTAACAAAGATCAGTAAAGTGGACTCAAGTTTTTGAGAAAATAAAAATACAAAGTTTGGGTATTTATTTTTTTTAATTCTTGTGTATTGTTTTTCATTATTTTTTTTTACCCCACAAACTATTCTTCATACAAACATAAAAACATTAACTTCTGAGAGGACCAAACTGCACCTGTAAGACCCAGTTTAAACAAGACTGGGCTTTGAAACATATCAAGGTATTCAGAGACCATCTAGCAAACACGGTAGCTTCTATCTCCCTGGTGGAGGAACTAAACCCAGCTGCACTTCTTTTAAACTGGCTCTGAATGGAGATTATAGTTTTTATTAGATTAGACATATAAGAAATCTAATTAAAAAAAGAAATCCCAAATGTGAAAGGCCAATTTATAAAAATGTCCACCTGTAATAAATGCACAGAATGAGTCAAAAATCACCAGACAATAAGTGCATAAAGGACACACTTACAAATACACACCCCCCCAAAAGCAGTGAGACATTCTGGTCTCTCGTTAACTGATCAGCATCCAGCAAACCTTCCTTGTCCTCTAAATCCTTCTAATTCCCTCTGGTTAACTTACATTTTTAAAGTGTGCATGCATTACCATTTCTTAAGTGACATGGCAGTAACAGTGGACATTTAGATAATAAATACAGTCCCTCACTAATGAAAAATAAGGAATATAAAACAAGGACTTGAGAGGCCAGGTGGAAGCCCCTTATATAGGCAGTGTATAGTGCTGAGTTATTATCTAAGTGTATTTAGAAACCTCAGGATAAAATACGTAATGAAAATCAGTTTACCTGAGCCTAACTACTGCCTTAAAGAACACAATCACCACTGCCTGAAGTATTCATCATGATAACCACTGTATCTGAGCATCAATTCTTTAATGAGATATGAATACTTATAATGGTAACAGTGATTATTCCCAACTAAGCCAATATGTGATTGATTTACAGTGGCAGAGGTATTTATTATGGAATCATTAGGGATATGCTCAAGGTGTTAATTTTATTTCTAGGACTTGTCTTCATGTAAAATATTTGTATGATGGGCATGAATTTGATATCTGTATGTGTAAGAATATAGTTGTTGTTGCAAATACATCATAAAATTGTATTTTATTTATTATGTCAATAAAGTTTTATAGAGAAAAATAAAGTAATAAAATTATTGCATCATGGTATTGTAAGCAATATGGCCATGGGGAAAGGTGAGAGTAAGTGAAATGAATTGGTGCTTAGGATAATGAAAGTAAGGGACTAATGGGACCCAAAGGATCCAAGTAAAATACAGACAGACTCTGAGTAAGCTTCATTCAACTCCTCAGAGAGTAATTCTGCTTGGTTTTCACCAATAAACTGCAACAGCCCTTCATTTCTAATCCCAGGCTTTTTATAAGCAGTTTGCGCACTCACACTGAATTGTGTAAGAGGAAAGTAGTAGAAGAAAGTGAATAGCTCCACAAGAACTGATGGAAAATAATTGAATAGTTCCACACGAAGAGAACAGTTTGTGATTAGAACCATGGAAGGATACCTTCCTTTTACAGTACAGTGAGGGAATTAAATGGATTTATGAGAACTGTCGGAGAAGAAATAAATAGAACCAACTACTTCCTATCTATCTGACTATCGGCCTACCTGAGATATTTTCCTCCAGACACATTCGAGCTGCAAATGAGTTCATGCTGTAAGTGCTATTATTTCTTTTCTTTACAGGGTCCCTATTCTTCAGGAAAAAAAACAAATCTCTCACTTTTGTAGGTATCTGACCTGCAATGAATAATCATCAAATCTAGAATTCATTTTGAAAGGAACCCAAGTTTACATAAAATTATTTTTTGCCTTCTTTAATTTTTTCCTATGTTCTTTTTATTTTTTCTCAGTCTGGATTCACATAGAACAAAATTAATAATAATCTGATTTTACTACCACTGCAAAAAGATACTCTTCTTTCAACACTTACATCAAGGCAGAATTGCAAAGTAAGAGAAGTCACATGGGAAATGTTTTTCTGTATTTCATTTTCTGTTGAAAATCAGCTCCATAGGTCTTGAGGTTTGACTGCTTTGGTTAAGCACCACTGTATTCTTAACAAATCTTAACTAAACCAGTCAATCTTTTCAGTTTCACCCACCACCACCTCTTGGCATTTAGGTAAATGAGTAAGGTACAATAATCAGTGAGCATGTAAAACTCCCCCACCTGTGAAAGTTTCATATGCATATTCAGTGTCAGACTGTTTCTTTCCCTTCTGGTTAAACATACACAGCAAATTAACCTCATTCACAACTCATTTACTTCATAGAAAGTGTATAATTCCAAACCGGCAGTCACCAGAAGAGCTCTTAGAGATTAGTCTCGTTAGAGAGTAGTCCTTTTAAACTGATAGCTGAATTAAGAGAACCTAAATTCGTTAGGATCAAATTCAAATTGAAGTTTTCATTCAAACCACCCAACATTTTGGGATCCTTTAGAGAAGAGGGATATATAAATGCAAGATTTGAGTAAAAGTTACTAATTAATGTCACTACTAGTGTAGCACATTAATATATACAGTGAAAACGAAGGCTAATAAATTCACAAGTCTATATGATTAGATAAATGAAAAGTAATAATCAACCTCTTCCGTACCTGTTGATTCCTGACTGGTTTTATTTGCTCAGTTCAACCTGAAGTGGAAACATTTTATGTAATCCTTTGCTAAAATATCAACATAGATTTGAATATGAACTTAAAAGGTTTTTTTGGAGGTCCAAATAGATTATTATTTATTATTCTGTCATTCTGCCTTTCTCTTTAAGAAGGAATCCTAGTACTAAGCTAGAATTGGCTAAGCAAACTATTAGTTGCATGTCTGCACCTTATCATTAAATGAGACACCTAAAGACCAGCGTATTGGTGTTCTGATTTAAAATTAGAGCTCGCTGCTATCATTGGAATAACTCAAAAATCAAATAAACAAGCCAGCATTTTGACATTTGTGGAAACTAATATTGGGGGGGAAAAATCACATGAAAATGAATATTAAATATGAATAAATTAAACATGATCAACAGTCACCCAGCACAGAAAAATGAAGAATAGCTTTTGTAGGAGTACATTACAAAGATAAAGCAGTCGGTTAAATTTTGAATAAATCACCTTTTATCCACTTGTTGTGACATACAGCCATGGAAATTGATAACTTCAGAACTCCAGGTCCCCATGAAAAATCTTTTCCAGAGTTGGCCTGTGCCTTAAATCAGATATTGCATGAAGACTACTTGTAATTATTTTTTATTCCTTCCCCCTGCCTGGCTTAATAAGATTCCCTCCAAAATATCAGTTTCACCTTCTGATGTGAGCAGATGGCAAAAAGCAGTGACCATTTTCCAATTGCAGGATAGTACACAGAAAACAGAGAACCAAAAATACGGTAAAGGAAATCTGGACATTTTTTCATTATCTGGTATTTAAGCAGGGCACCTTTCCGGCAAAAGGGAAGGATTATCTCAAGGTTATTTGTTCATTTACCAGCAATCAGCTAGGTTCAGATAGTTGAAATCCCTGGTATCCAGAGAGTCAGTAAGAGGCCTCATGCATATGTTCTACTTTATGTTGCTCATCTGCAAAACAATGAGGCTTGTAATGATGTGAAAGGTTTAATGGACTCTCTCCTGGTTTGTCCTCTATCCAAGCTGATTGTTATTTGTGTAGTGTAATCTTCTTAAGAGTGTGATTCCCACAGGGAGATGAGCAGGCAACGACTGGGAGGTGGATGGCAGCTCATGTCAGGGATCAAGGATCATCCAGTTAATAGTTTTATATTTAGAATTCTCTAATATTCTGGTTCTAAAGAGCAGCTTGATAACACCTAAAGCTGGTTTTGGTTATTTTGCACGAAAAGAAATTCCTTCGTCACCATTAAAAAATTACTTGAACACTGATCAAAATTATTATCAGTCAGTTAATTACTATCTAGACTCAAGGAAGCTAAGGCAATGATGAAGGTATTTAGCACATTAGCAGATCATTATGTGACCAAAAAAAAAAAAAAAAAAAAAAAGAGCAGGAAAGACAGTGGTTATATCTGACAAAGTTATTCAGGAGAGGTAGTATTTAGCTGCACTGATACACAATGCCTTAAAAAACTAAGTTTAGCTGACTGTTTGCTTAAAAATTAATATGAAATGGGAGTTCAAATCCCATATGCAGTTTTGAAACCCTAAACCCGAATATTTAACGTTAACAATCTGAAACTTCAATATTATATCTTTAATCTTCTTTTTGTTCTCAAAAAATGAAAAGGAAAACGATTTTTTTTAAAAAAATCTCTATAGCCTTTTCTCTGCATCTTTAATTGTCTGTGCAAAGAAATTATTAAGTAGTGCATGACTCCAGTATGTATTATGAAATAATTTTAAAGGTATCTGAGATAAGAAAGATGTTTTGTCACATACCATTGGCTTATAAATTTACTTGTGGTTCCAAAATTAAAGGCCAAGTTAGTGCCATCAAACAAAATAACGAGATTGTGATATTTCCTTTGGGAAATCTGTCACTTCATAGAGAATTGTTTTAGAACAGGATGGAGAAAACAAAACTGTTATGAGGAAAGAACAATTTACCAAAAAATAGACTCTGAGATTAATATGAATCATAGTTTGATAGAATGAAATGCCAGAAGGGGCAACTGCTTCAGTTACTTTGACCACTCCAAACCACAGGACATTGCATTTCATGTACTTAACCTTGTAGAGAGACTAATCACTTGTGTATGACTGAAGAAAACTTGATCTTAGTTAAAGCACATCATCCAGAAGACACACAACTTGAAAACAAAGCATCAAGAAGAGAATCTGATACCTCTCTTTCAAACATTTTCAATCTATTTTTCTGGTAACTGGTTCTCTTCATGTGAAAAATATGTCGTTTCTTTTTTGAATGTGCCAAATAGCTGATGTTATGTCCTTTGCTCCTATTATTTTATAAAAATGCCATTATCATAGCGTCTTAGAATAAGTTTGGTTGGAAAAGAATCAGAAGGTCATCTAATCCAACCTTCAGTTCAAATAATATAAATATAGTTTAATATTATTTATTTTTATGAAGGAAAAGCATTGTGGATGTCATTTTCTGTCCTCTTTTTGGAGAGGAGTAAGGAGGAGTATGTTGTATCAATTTCATTCTATCAACATTTAAAAAAAAAAGGTGGATACCAAAATTGCACAAAAACTGTAGTACGGGGCTTATCAGTGTTATGTGCCTAGCAGATTACAAAAGATCCTTAGTCCTTTCTGCCACAACTCCACTCAAAGACCTTGCATGCATTTCATTTTCAATTGTGCCTTGAAAAAATATTTTAAGAACACTGCTTTCCAATATATATTTTTCCATGTGTGAGTACATTCCTTTTCCTGCAATGGCATTTTTCTTATGAAAACATTTATACAGGCCCAGATACATGGGCTTGTTTCACTGCATGATCCAAATATTTTAGGACTACTTTTTTGCCATCATTCTGGCATCTGTGCACCTACAGATTTCATTGAGAGGGATTTTGTGTTAGCTTTCAGAAAAACTAATCCAGATTTTCATATGCATACAATTTTATTTCTTCTCTGCCCTTTCTTCAGGGTGTCCCCAGACATCATAACTTGATTTTTTTCTAGGTCTGCTCTAAAGATTTGTCCCCTCCTGCTTGAACAAAATTTTGGCCAGTCTCTCTGACTAGTGGGATGATTTTTTTAAAATACAAGCTCAAGGTGGCAAAAAATAAGGGTTTTTGTTTGTTTGTTTGTTTGTGGTTTTTTTTGTTGTTGTGTTTTGTTTGTTTGGTTTTGTTTTTTTTTTCCCTAACCAGTTCTTTCCTTTCCTCTCTTCATATTTTCTCTGAACATCATTACCTGGTCCCTCATCACTGAAAGCCCTAATCATGTGAGACTCAGACCTGAATGATGTAATTGACTCTATCATCTTTTTGTATTGCCAAGTTCAAGCTACAGCAAACTTTCAGTACATCTTTTATTTTTCATCAGAAGGTGTATGTTTTCCTGTACAGCTACACTAATAAAGCTTCCATTCAGGTTCTCATCATATTCAAAGTGCTTCAGCAAAATATCATTTTCATAGTTCGTTGCTTTGATAATGACAGTCCTTTATATGCAACTTTCTATTAATTCTGCTTCTATCACACCAAATGGAGATTACTTATTTTTACACCCAAGGTTCTTTGGAGTGTGCATCTGCTCAGTCTTTCTTGTTTACTACTGAAATGTCATATCCCATCTCTGCTTGGCATTTCTACATATTCTGGAAACTACATTTGTACACTGTTCTGTGATAATCTTTGCTGCTTAGCGCTTCCTAAAAAAAATTGCTTGACTGTGCTTCTGCAGTTTCATCCTCACTATTTCTTTTCCTACCTATAAAAATTCTTCTCAGCAGTGAAACCCCCTTCTCCTTTCACACTGACCAGAATTGTCTCACTTTTTCTTTGCCTCCAGCACAGCACCCCTTCCTCTCTCCCAGCCTGCAGGTACCTTATGTCTTTTTTCTTACAGTTAGACAGTTGATTTACTCAAACAGAAACTCTTAGTTTGTGTTAGTGTTTCTAAAATTCATAGCAAAAATGGGACCTGGCCTGCTGGGCGGCTCATCAGTAATACAAATCAAAATTAACCTGAAGGTCAAAAACCACATTAAAATTCCAGAAACATGTTCTGTTTTCCATTTGTTTGTTTGTTTACTTGGTTGGTTTGTTTTTAAGAGAAAAGGGAAATGACACCACACTTTGTAGTCCCTGGAATTAAGAGAAGTATAGGTGTGAAAAACTGAGCAAATGGATGTTCAAGAAAAAAAATAATAAAAGAATAAATTACTTCATTATATGTTTCTTTGGGTTTTTTGGGGGGTTTTTTTTAGATCATCCGAGGTTAAAATTTCTTATTAAAATATAAGCTCATTTTCTAATAAAAAATGATGGAGGAAAATGTCAAAATATTTGTCGCTAATTTTTTTCTCCTTTTTTTTCTACTTTGTGTCTTCTAGAAAAGGTGGGAAGAAAGATGAAGGTATCAATAGGGAAAATATGAAGAACAGAAACTGAAGTACCAGCAGAAGTTCCCTCCCCCCTACTTTTCATTTGTTGTTGCAAAACAGAAAATTAAGAAGCAAAATTTTCTCCAAATATCATTAACAGTACCTTTTCCCTTTCTGACTGATAAAAATCTTTCAAACAGAAAATGCTGGCCTTCTTCATGTCTTTTTTATTTGTACTTGTACTTTTTGTATTTGTATCTGTATTCATGATTATTTGAAAGGGTTTAAAAGCTCCTAATTGTGTAACTGTTATTTTATATAACTGCATGATCTTGTCATAGCTTTCCGCTCCATTCCATTAGTAGCTCTGTACACACTGCAATTATACTTTTCCACCTGTCATCAGTCTATACCTTCATTGTTCATACTTACAATTAGCAGTTCATGTTTCACAATGTTGTGAATGTCCCAAAACACTTTTTAAATCATTTAACATATGCAGTAGGAAACACACAATAGATTCTCCTTCTTTCCCATCACCATGATCACTAATAACCATTTAAAGCATTTGAACTCACTTTCTGTCTGAAGCTACACAGATGTTGAACACACAAAGTAAAAAAATGATTCCTTATTAGTGTTTGAAAAGACCAGCAAGGAATCCTAGAAGCAAAGGAAAAAATGTCTCTATCTAAGTAGAAGATACCACGAGACTCTTCAAATACTATATACAATTCTAGTCATACATTCTGGAGAATATACATTCAAACTGAATTCATACTGAAGTCAGTTTGGAAAGAGATATTTATTATTACTAGAATAAGGTCAGATACATCTTTAGAAGGGACTTCAAATTTACAGTTTTCTCAAATTAGCAGAATAAAGACTGGGAGGGAATATGACTTCAGTCAATAAACACATCAGGATAAAAGCAGCCAGGGAAAGGTGAAGAGCTATTTGAGCTAAAAGCTAATATGTGCATAAGAATAAACAAGTACAAAGTGTTCATGAATAAATTTTGCATGAAAATTAAGAAGCGCTACCTAACCTCAGAAGAATAAAAGTCCTTGGAGACTGACCGGAGAGAAGTGGAGTAGATCTCAGAAGTTCTGAGAGCTAATAAAAGGGCTTTTATGACACATTTGCTCATAGTAGGGATGTTTAAACAACACAGCCCTGAAGGTTCCCAGCAATCCTGTAAATTCAGACCATCCCCCATGTTAGAAGTGCCACTTCCCACATCCCTATACAATAAATGGAAAGAAATTTTTTGTGTGTTAATTAGCGTCTTCTATAAGTCCTCAGGGTACATAACTAATAGTACATTCTATGTACCCCGTTTTTATGGATGGTCAAGTTGAATGTGGTCTTTGTTGCATCCATTAAAGGAAATGGATCAGAAGACTCCTCTAAATAAGAAGCAAACTCTAGAATGCAGAAGGCATATCAGCTGCAGAAGTTGCTTTTGATCTTATTGATCTACCTACTTTTCTGTGAATTCTTAATGTTGCTTTTGTATATGAGTAATAATAAGTTTCTAATAATAAACATTTAGATTTCTACAGTTCTGTCAGTGTGCATGTATGTTCATACATACATATAAAAGTACAACTATAGATACATATATATGTATAGGTATAAATATTTATATTCATAAACTACCATATAATACCTCTAATGGAGAGAAGAATAACTACATGTTTACTGGAAGGCTGTAAATGGCTTTGAACACTTTTAGTGAAACACTTCAACATTTCTCTAACATAATGTTTTGAAAGGGTCCAGGGTCAATACAAATGTAATACATGGAGGCTAAAAGAAAAATTGACAGAAAATTTGTTCAAAGAGCACAGTAAGGTGGCACGTAAAAACAATAATGGGCCATTATGCTGTCTTATTAGAGAAATTAAAGCATTGCACACACTGCCTGACTCATAGCGTCTGGCTTTTCCACTGAACAACTTGAAACCTGTATTTTCAACTCAAGTAGTGATTTTTTTAAGTGTAATTTCCTTTTCAATTCTAAATATTTAATAATATCAGATGTGGCAAACTTGTTTGGGAAGTTCAAAAGGCAGAGACACGCTGGACTCCCAGCAATACTATTTGGTTAGACAAGCACTATAGTTTGTATTCAAACAGGTTAATTGAGTCTTTGCAGGTACAAAGAGTGGTGGTTCATTTTCTGCATGTTCACAGACATCTTCATCTTTTGGAAAGCTTCTTTGTAGATATAGCAGTGTAGAAAAAGGTGTAGCATATGTGTTAACATATGGAGGATCTATATACTACACAATCTTTTAAACTGAATTTGGTTTGAGGGATACATCTATCTGAAAGATGTGCAGCATGTCACCAAAAAACCTTCCAAGCAACCTTTCCTCAGGAAACTGGAAATTCCCCCCAGTGATGTAATTTATGCTATTATGTCAAATAAAATGTACTTTAACAGCTAAAGTTCCTGATACAACATTGGTGTGATTACTTTTTCCATTACAAAGGAACTAAAAAAAAAAGTTTTTGTGAAGACATGATCATACTTAGAAACATTTCTCTTACAGTCTGCCTATAAACTTATTCACTCCTGCTCATTGTAGTGTAAATATTTGTAGTTGGAACCCTAAGTGTTTACTTGCAAAAAGAAAAAGAAAAAAAGAACATTTGAATTTGTTACAGGGTGAGGGTTCAGAATCTCTCTCATCACACAGACATCAAGTACACATTTCTATAGATATATATGGAGGACACCTGTCTGAATTTATCCTATTGGAAGTGACTGATATGCAGACTGCATTCATTTTATGCAGAAAGCAAATAAATTTTTCCAAGATGTGTTTGGAAACATCAAACAAATTAATTGAGTTGGTTTCCTTACTTGGGATAAACAGAGAGAGTACTACGGAAATCAAAGATATGATTCATTCATTAAACACTTTATTTCTAGGCCTTCCAAGACATTTATTGTGCTAGCATCTAGCAGACTCATGAAATGCTGGCGAGATTTAATGCGCATTCTACTTCTGTGAGATATAGATTTACCAGATCCTTTTTGCTGATGCAATTCTGAAGCCCAAAGTCAGTGAACCAAAGTTACCCAAGTCTAGGAACTTAAATCCAAGTCATTGAATCAAGAATAGCTCAAATAACAACCTGTTCTCTCCTTTCCTCTTCAGAAGCACTTTATATCTAAATGTGTAGATATTAAATACCTAAACTGTTAGAAGACTAACTGGAACAATGGAATTCATACACAACTGCATTTACAAGGACTGCTGCAAATCAGTTTATCCTTTTCTGGACTGATGCATTTGGTCTGACTTTTTCCTAAAGTTCTCTAAACCTTTTAAAATATTCTGTATCAACAATCTCTCTATTTCTCTTTTTCCCTACTGCTCTTCAAATTAAATATGATTTCCTCATTGTGAACAAGTAGAACAGACTTTCTGTTTCTTCAAAGCATGCTTTACCATGTCCATTCTGAGTCTGCTATTTTTTAACCACTGAATACCCCCTATATCCCTCAGTCATTTTTGTTCCTGTATGCCTGTCTAGCTGCACAGAATCACTTCATTTATATGTCAGTTTTGATTATTTTAGTTGTTTGGGGAGATTTCGCTTGTTGTTTGGTTTTGGTCTTGGGTTTTGGGGGGGCAAACTAGTCAAAAAAGGTTAAATAAGAAAAAGATCTTCCAGATTTAAAAGAAGTGACACAGAAGATTCACAAAATTTTCTTTTTAACCACCCATTGTTTTTCCTCCCTGCTCAGCGTCTTATTTAGATTTAAAGGATGAAGTGCACAGAGTATAGGCAGTAGACCCCTGTTACTCCTATGCCTTTGTCAGTGGTGAAATTATCTGTGAAAAATTAAAACATAAAATTGTTTAGCCTCTGCTCAGTAATCCATCCCTGGATAATAAATTGAGTTTAAACTGAATGAATTTAAGTGTCTGTGCCACTTAAAATACCACTTAATATAGACCTCAGATGAGTCTTCTCCTGGAACCTTTCACTGGTTTTGTCTGATTGATCTGACCATTAGCACAGAAATTAAAAAGTTACTCAAATTTGTAATTTTCAGGGCCTGAAATATTTGTCCAGACGTTTCTACTGATTCATTCAGAATTATATGAAACTTTATTTTTGGTGCAGCAAGGTTTGATAACATGGAAAAATGCTGACTCATGAGCTGAATGGCAAGACATCGTAGTGTGAATCTCTGTAGTCAGACAAAATTTGACAGTCTTCATCACAACTTGAGAGAAATGTTTATAGAAGAATAATATGGCAAAAGACTCAAGGTACAAAGCCTTAATGATAGGTTGATGATAAAAAAACTCAGAAAACATGATGAATGCTTTGAAATAGCTAAGAAGTATAAGAAACTTTCAGCTAAATTTTAAGATACTATAGGCATTTGTCAGAGAAGACTCCTGAGAAAGAGAGAAAAACAGCTGTTCGCAGTTTTGCAACTGAATCTCAGTGGGTGGATCATTGCACAGGACATTTTTCACTTCCAGGTTTTTTGTTTTGGCTCACCTAGGAAACTCAATGTTTTTGCTTTTTGACACATGCTTTTACTTCTGCTGGTTTGCTCTGCTTCCATCTCTCCTGATCTGCTGAGCTTGTCTTTGAGAGGAATGTGAGGATTTACTGCAGAAGGAGTGTGTACGGAAATGATCTGAATAGCCTAACATTACTCCTGCTCTTTGCAGAGGAATGAAAGGATAAAAGGGAAGGCTGCAGTCAGGTGAGGTGTGGCAACGGGTGGCCAGGTTCAACTTCTAGGTTTGTGCCATCTATTGATTCCTTTCAATCGAAGGAAGAGAGGAGAAATTCAGCAATATAATCAAATAACTGGATAAGAATTTGGAATACTACTTCCTGGATAAGAGTTAGCAACACCATTTCGTAAGAAATGCCTCTTCCTAGAACATGAAAATGCCTTAAAAGCCTCTCAGTCCAGACACATGGTAGAAGAGTGATTGCCTCATTTAGACTGAGTAGACATTTCTTGAAAGATCTCTTGAAAGATTTTTGCTTTATGTATATATTACCCTATAATTCAAGTACACATAAATTCAAGTAAACATAAATGGGATGAGGGATAACTTTACCTTGATGCAACAGCTACAGTTTCTCAAAAATCTCCGAAGAGGATAAGAAAAATTACAAAGACTCAGTAGCTACATTTATCAGTTGATATTTTCCTCCTGTTTAGGAGCATTGACCTCTACAGAGAAAAAGTGATACAGAACTTGGGAAAATCTGACCTTCACATTCAACTTTTTGTGGAGGTACTTCATGAAAACAAGCTGCTGGTGTTAATTAAAGTAGCATGAAAACAGAGAGACCCCACATCCACCTTTTAAAGGACTATTGGTTTTCAGCAGTCCTCAGTTTTTGGGACAGCCTATGACAGAGTAACCTGAGGCTCAGAGATGTGAGGCCACTCTCTAACGGTCTGAGATATGGACCGTCAGACACTGACTCAGACTTAACAAACGGTAACACTGTCCAACTCGTTTGAATCACATAGCACGGTATAATACTGGATATCAGCTTTTCACCACTGATAGGGATTATGATCTCTTAGTACTGTTAGACTGATTGAAAGCCACTTTCAGCCTGTACACTGTGAAGAATATCAGGACGTAGAAGAACACAAGAGCACGCTTAAAGTCTGACCACTTTGTACCAAGTCACTATATTCTTGTCCATTGCATTTAATGATTTTGGATACAGTTTTGAAAATACCTTGGCTCAGCTATTATTCAAACCAAAACTTTGTTTTATTTTTCAACTTTTGACTTCTGAGGAAACTTTATCTAAAGCCTCTGTCTTAAAGTGTACTATTTTTCCCCATAGTGAGCTCCACAAGAAACTTGCATTTCTTTTCTTTCTTGGTTCAGGTGTGCTGCCATCACCGCTCAGGATATAAAACATCTTGTTTACTTCTAGCCACGTCACTGGGGCCGTTGTCATGTTATTTCAGAAATGCACTGCAGCTAGATACAGGTACCAAATGGAATCATAGAAAGGTAGAGGTTTTTGATTGAATTTATTTGTGTTTGAATCTGTCAGGGATAAAAGAGCCAACAAATAATAAAATAGATGCAAGCCTCTGTAAGTCAGCAGCCACCTGCTACCTCTGGGCTATTAGAGGGGCCCTCAGCATGACAACACATATCCATGCTGGCAGGCCAATCACAGCTTAAAAAAAGCCCTACATCAGCTCAGCTCGTCAGCTCAGTCAGCAGAGTGACAGCAACGTTGAAATTTCATTTTTTCCTGATATTAGTTGTGAATTGGTTTATCACATTATTTTTACTCTCACCATTTCATCATCTTTTAAATGTTTATAGTGTTGATAGCTCTAAAATGCAGTCTATCGTTGTTCTTTCAAGAAATGGAGGTTTGGTTCTACTTTTTTTTTTTTATTTCCCCAAATAAGCTGAAGCTCTTGTTTCATTTGTCTCTCTTCTGTACATCTAAATCATGTAAATTACAGGGAACTGTAAAAGTCAAAGTACTCATCACAGGCACCATAATTATTGATAATAATCTATTCTTCAAAGCTAGAACCATTTCACATGCTGTTCACTAATTTCACTCCTATTTATAGAATGAGTCAAATTCTGTACTGACTTGTATCACCTGCAACTGCATTTAAATTGACCCTAAGAGTTTACAGTGGTAACTTGTTTAATAAGGTTATGCAAAGGAACAGAGCAGAATGTACTTTTGATAAATGGAGTGAATATT
Source organism: Athene cunicularia (assembly GCF_003259725.1). Lineage (NCBI taxonomy): Eukaryota > Metazoa > Chordata > Aves > Strigiformes > Strigidae > Athene > Athene cunicularia. The sequence goes on along the minus strand of NW_020799097.1, from coordinate 42,341,632 downwards.
TAGTGCTGTGGAAAAAAAAAAAAAAAAAAAAAAATTAAACAGCACCTGAAATCTTGGCATCAGTTTTGTCAGTAAAAGTTTTGCCAATAACTTTCACAGGGCTGGGATTTCACTCCTATGGACTGAATTTGAATAAAGAGGACTGAGAAGGGTTGTGCTTTTTTTTTTTCCCAAGTTGTTGGATTTGAAAATACAGTCCAAAGCATCCTTCCTGCACTAGAGGCTACAGAACTGATATTAGAGACGATGGATAATTAAGAAAATAAAACAAGGCTCTACATTCTTTCTTTTCCTTTTGTTGTTCATAGTCACCGGACACCAGTGATTTACAATGTCTCCATATCATCAGCAGTGTATCATGGAGGCTTGATATGATCACCTGCTTGTGCTTATTAAAAAGGAACTTAAAGCTTGCTGTGTGGTCTCATTTATTTTCTAGAAAGTCTGCATTACTAATCTGAACCAGCTACGGAAGGGAATTTAGTTTGAAACCAATGAAGGTAAATGTTGAGGTTCCTCTGGGACTACATCAAAACTTGGATTTGGCTTTAGTACAGGGAATGATTACAGACAGGCAAATTTCAGCATCTCTGAGCTGTCAGTGACCTGATTTTCCTCATCCCTCATTATCACATAGTATATTTGGGAGAGGCCTGAACATTATCCAGGAAACCTGGCTTTTTTCTGAACCCTGGGGAGTTACATGCAAATGAAGAAATGACTTGTGGGTTCAGATGTGGGGAGAAACATATAACATGAGCACATGAAATATCCTAATTTGTCATCTGCTCTTTTTCTTCTCTTAAAATTCTATCAGCACAGAGACTAGCATTTTCTTTTGCAACTCCTGTAACTTTTCAAGACAGAATTTCATTTTTCCACTACTTTTTTTCATATTTTCTCTGAACTCTTTTTAGCAACACCTTAGGATATTTTAAAATTTCTATCCTGTAACTGTATTGTTTAAATATGAAACCTAGTAAATAAAGAAATAAACATGAGAAAGACTGCTTCTTAAAGTTGCATTATACATTAAATCTTTTTCAGTCCCAGTACACATTCATGTGTGGCCTTAGAGCACATGACCACAGTTCAAGTAATTTAGAAGTGAATAAAACTTTTTGTTTAAGGAACCAATATTGTGTTCCTTTTGCATACACACTCCTACATATATCATAACACAGTCTCGTAATAGTACAGTACAATAATTGTTGTACAAAAATGCATTCTCATAAGCAACAGCTGTCAGCTAAAAGTCTTAGTAATTTTCTCTTGAAATAAATTTGCCTTTTCTTTCTGCCTCCATTATTCACGACTTGATATCACACAACCAGAACAAAATTCAGTAACCTATACAAACACCTTTTCTACCTTCATGGTATGGTGGGTATTTTTGTAAGCAGACAATTCATATTAAGAAACCAATTATGGAATAAAGTAGCACTATTAAGGGACATATTTTTCACACAAACTCCACAGTTTCTAGACAGAAAAAATAAAACTAGAATCTAGAGATCTCTGTTCCTTTTAAATTTGGGACTTCCCTTGTTATAATTCTGCCTTGAATGATGTATTGAAATATGTACCTTGTGTCACACTGTTCATCAACATGTCACACTGTATCATGTCACTTTATGTAGCTCAATATGACAGATGTATCTCTAAAGCAATGCGTCATCATGTCCCTTGGCATGAGGAGATGTGAAAATAAATATATTCTTGTTCTGTTTATTGTAAACTACTTACAGAAATAGAAAAAGAAATAAATAAACAAATAAAAACAACAAAAAAACAAACATCTAACAAGCCACTTTTATTTAGCTTTGGAATATTTTAAGTAAATGAAGGGAAAGGGTGGTGTCTCATTCATCTTCAAAAATAATAAAAAAAAAAAGTATACAAATTAATACATGTTCAGAATGCATATTTTAATTTTGTTATTCCTTTGATTTAAAGGATAAAAAGAACATGCCTGTAAGCAAGCTGTAAGCAATTGTTATATGTTCTATAGATAGCTCAGGAAATTACAGACTCGAAAAAATGACCAATAGACTGACCAGGTAACAAATTCTTGTTTTGTTGACAACAAATAATTGTATTTAATTATTTAAAACACATTAATTAACATCAGGGCTTATGTTACTTTCTTTTCTAGTTTCCTTGGAACAAGTGCTTTTGGGCTTGCATGGCAAGGTGGTGGCTTCTGTGAGAAGGTGGTAGAAGCTTCCCGATACAGCCAATACCGGCCGGCTCCAAGACAGACCTGCTGCTAGCCTAGACCGAGCCCATCAGTGACGGTGGTAGTGCCTCCAGGATATCATATTTAAGAAGGTGAAAAAACCAGTACAACTGCAGCCAGAGGGAAGAATAAGTGAGAGGAAGCAGCCCTGCAGACACCAAGGTCAGTGCAGAAGGAGGGGAGGAGATGCTCCAGGCACCAGAGCAGAGATTCCCTGCAGCCGGTGCTGAAGCCCCTGGTGAGGCAGCTGTGCCCCTGCAGCCCATGGAGGTTATCGATGGAGCAGAGACCCACCTGCAGCCTGGGGAGGACCCATGCCAGAGCAGGGGGATGCCCCTGAAGGAGGCTGTGACCCCATGGGAAGACCACGCTGGAGCAGGCTCCTGGCAGGACCTGGACCCGTGGAGAGAGGAGCCCACGCTGGAGCAGGTTTGCTGGAAGGAGTTGTGACCCCGTGGGGGACCCACGCTGGAGCAGCCTGTTCCTGAAGGGCTGCACCCCATGGAAGGGACCCACATTTGGAGCAGTTTGTGAAGAGCTGCAGCCCGTGGGAAGGGCTCACTTGGAAAAGTTGATGGAGGACCGTCTCCCATGGGAGGGGCCTCACACTGGAGCAGGTGAAAAGTGTGAGGAGTCCTCCCCCTTGAGGAAGGAGGAGTGGCAGAGAAAATGTGTGATGAACTGACCACAACCCATTCCCCAACCCCCTGCACCACTGGGGTGGAGGAGGTTGAGAAAATCAGGAGTAAAGATGAGACAAGGAAGAAGGAGGGGGGAGGGAAGTGTTTTGAGATTTAGTTTTTATTTCTCATTATCTTACTCTTATTTTGATTGGTAATAAAATTAAACTAATTTCCCCACATGAAGTCTGTTTTGCTCATGATGGTAATTGCTGAGTGATCTCTCCCTGTCCTTACCTCAACCCATAAGCCTTTCTTTATATTTTCTCTCCCCTGTCCAGTTTAGGCGGGTAGTCATAGAGCAGCTTTGGTGGGCACCTGGTGTCCAGTCAGGGTCAATCCACCATAAAAGTTTTAGAAATTATGCCACATTATATTGAATTGGCTCAGTGTGCAACACAGTGGACTCACTGATATGTTCTGTTTGCTGTGAACTATTCCTGTATTGAAATATGCTGTAAAACTACATTAGTCAGCCAGGAAAGCCAGACACCGGCCTGCTTTGCGCTACTCATGTTTTGTAAAGCAGGTGGATTGCAGTGATGAATTTGGCCTAGTGTTCATATAATTGTGTATAAATGGCCCAATTTACCACTGGGTTACATTTACATTAAGGATGTAATTCCAATGAGTCAAATTCACCTTTTCATAAAGCAAAAATGTAAGAAAAAAGGCAGCCTGTCACAGGGTATTATGGTTCCATGATTATTTGTTCAGACCCCTCAATTACTGTATTGAATGTCCCAGGTTAAAATAGATGGTGAAGATGCATCACTCACTGGTCACTGCTCTCTCCCCTGGCACCAAGTTCCTTTTCTGTTTAACACCCTCATTCGCTAGAAGCCATAGTTCTAAACCCCTCTTGTGTTTTAACATAGAAAAGGCATTACTCATCTCTCAGCCTTGAAATTTATTCTAGTCAAGGTTTCAAATACATGAGAAACAAGGACTGAAAATGCTGGAAACTAAAATCCTGTGTCCAAACATGCAGAAGAACATGCTACATTCAAACACATGGAAGACAATTTGATATCCCTAATCCAGTTCTGTCAATTTGCTTTAATCCTTACCCAGAGAGTTTATATCAGGGCTTGGAGGGCTTAGAGAGTATGCTGTTAGCATGTACCATGTCTTAATGTTTGCCCCAAGATTTTGGGTAATAGTGTGTACTCGTATTAAGTGAGAGAAAGAAAATATTGTTGGATGATGGCATCATCTACACAGAGAGGGTGAAGAAAAACCTGATCTGTACTCAATCTTAAAACACAGAGATACAAGTTCCCATAATCCAGCTTCCAAACTGAACATAGATCAAGTCATCAAAATCAAATATGTATGGTTATACTGCATCCTCAGTATATGATTTTATAGGCATCTGAGTAAACTAATGGAATGTTCTGCAACATCATATAGTTTTGACTTAGGGTGCTTTTCAAGCTAACATTCACCCTGTAAGGTTTCACATCCATCTTTATCTCTGTATTTGCAAATTGTATGTTGTTATCTGTCTCTAGCTATTTTAAGCAGGTTTGGGCACGTAAACATGAACTCGAATGACATTGGGATTGTAGTGTGGTATGTGGTGTACCTTCATACCTTAAAGAAAGTTAAAAAAAATATTTGAATAATCAAATAAAAAGTGAGAAATTTTCCCAGTTTATCCATTAATCCTGAGGGGAAATATCGATCATTCTTTAATAAGACAGGGATATTTTTTATTTTCTTTTATTATCACATTCATCAGGAATATTCTAGATCAGTCCACTGTTTGTAAATGTTCATGTTGTTGTTCTCAAATTCACATCTTTCAGTTCAATTAAAAACAAGGACTGATTTACTTCTGATGTAGAATAAATGGACAGGATTTTTTAAGAACAAATGATTGAATTCTTTTGCTTGATATTTTCATGCTATTCAGCTTATTTTCTTAACTAGGAGCTGATGAGCTGTAGCCAGTCTATTCTTTCCTAAGCTTTATGTTGTTCTTACAGAGAACAGACAGAAGACAAATGTTTTGCTTATGATGTTGTCAGATAGTTTTAATGACCATACTTGAGAAACAAGAGTAAGAAGAGGTTGTGAAGCCTAGTTATTTGGATGAGGACTTAATTAGGAACTCAGTTCTATAAGAGTAGTACTGCTTTCTGTTCTCGTTTGTTCTGTGTATAATATGAATAATGACATATCAATTGTGTATGATTATAGACAGTTATTTATGGAACTAGATTTTGCCTCTACATTTAATTATGCTTTTACATATGAGGTAAGCATTCTATTGCCATTGTGGTGTTTAACTGAATCTATTTTTGTTTCCATTTTTCTATTAATCTGAGGATTGATTGCTGTTTTGCTCACCCTTCTGTGTTATTCTCTCTATTTGCTTATATGAAAAATTTTCTGGTGACCAAATATAATGCATGTAAAAATCTTATCGAATATGATTTACTTATATGTATGTTTTGATACTATATAAATATGTATCTAGTTTATTTATATTATCTCTCTATGACATATTTATATTTCTTTTATATAAAGCATGGTAAAGTATCTAATAAAATTTTAAAATTAATTAGAAATAATTATTACTAACTATTTTTTTATTTATGAAACAATTTTTGTCTGTTTTCCTAAATAGATTTACTTACTGTAACCAAATATCGAGTCTGTATTCATGTACATGTTTATGTGCAAGTACAGATAAGACTATTTTTCAACAGCAACTTTTGGAATTATTGGACAGTGTCAATAGATTCTGAGAGGCATATATCTCAAAACCAGAAAGATTCAACAAGCTTTGTGAAAATACGTGACTGATTAGAATATAAAAAAAAAAAAAATCTATAGTAGTTTTTAACTATTCTTTGCTTGACTTGAGAGAACCTAAATAGGAAAAGAAGACTCTGGGAGTCATGGAAATGATCATGGAACAACACGATTTTTGTCTTTTCTTTGTTGTTTGTTTTGTTTTGTTTTTTTCTCTTGTGTGTAGGAAGGGAGAAAGGGGTGCAGAGAATACAGACTGAATGTATTCATTCTCATAGTCATGAATGTGAACCAATATCAATGAAACATGAAAAGGTATTAATACATTAGGAAGAAGGGATTTCTATACTATTGCTCCTCCTAAAGAATCTGAATATGTACTTTTAAACATTATTTATCTGCTTTGGCTTGTACAGTCTAAATAAAAAACATTTGTGCAATACCTTGGATGTGTGTACTGGCCTCTTCAAAAAAAACCCCTCCATTCCTATTCCCTAAAGCATTAACAAACTTAGAAATTATTCATGCCAACATAACATTATATTGAATTAGGCCTATAAACTTCCAAGATATGGAAATTTGTTTGTCTTTACATGTTTCTCATAGAAGAATTACTGTGTTGTTTGTAAAGTTCTCTTCTGACAGCCTCAATATCTTAGTTGTGTGTATGAGATAAGGTATGTACAATCTAAATTTAGGGAGGCAGAAGAGATGTATCTCAGGAAGTTGTTGATGCATTGGCAGCCAGCGTGGCTCTATGAAAAACAATTCAGTCAAAAAACTTACCTAAATAAAAGGGGTGACACAAGAATCCCATGCTCTAGAGATTTTCACATAATTTCTCAGAATTCATGCTTTGCAAAAGCTCATTAATTTCTGAGGGAGGAATCTACAGGTTCTAGCTACAGAGCTATGTGACCAGAATCAAATCATTACACCTGAATTTTCAAATTCTACCTATAATTAACTATAATTTCAATTCAAAATACTATAAACTGAATAGATTGTAGAAAATAACAGACACATTAGGGGGGGGGGGAATTCACATAAACTGGTTTGTATATGAGGGAATGTATTTTAATTAAGATATTGGTTTAATTAACAGAACAGCACATTCCACTTCATCAAGACGTTTTCTGGTGGCATGAGATCTTGCATATGCCCATAAGGCTGGTTGAGTATGTGGTCCTCTCCTGCTAGGAACCTTATCTGCTTTTCAGAAAGATAAAGTGGTTCTTTGCACATAACTGAATTACCTTCCTAGGGTGCTCCTTTTTACCTTCTGTCACAGTCTTTTTGCCTGGAAAGAGAAAATGAAATATTTTTAACATTTAGAGGATTTTGAAAATCGATCTCGGTAGATCATGTGCAAGAGGAGAGATAGATACCTCCTTTGAAGGTCGCAGAAAGGATATCTGAATCTTTAGCTTTGTCATAATCAAATAGATTTGCTAAAAAGTCCTACGGAGGGCCCTGTACAAAATTGTGTATTGTAAAAAAATTTAAAAATCAGTCTTCTGTTAAAATGACAGTCCATATTATCAGAACGTTATATCATTTGCCAAAGGAAAATTCTTCTGTTGATGTACAGTGGATGTTAGCTGTCTGGTGAGCTTCCCTTAGCCTCATAGCATATTACTGCCTCATTTCAGTGATGCAAAATATGGAGTGTTTAGATCACTAATCTTTCTGATCTTTTTCTGATCATCTTTTTCTGATGGCAAATGCAAGTGATAGTTTCCACCACCCAGTCATCATCTTGATAATTTTTCTCACTGTCCAGCAGAGTTTAAAGCCTAATCTAAAGACTAAGACCCTACTGTATTAAGCATTGTGGGAACATATTAAGAGAACAAAAAGGAGTTTCTTATTTCAAGTAGCTGCCAACCAGATTGTAGGACAAGAGGAAGTAGATGCATTCAGTTAAAGAGGAATTTACAATGAAACAGAAAACATGATAGAAGCAATCAAGTTATTGTGAGATCATTCAGGCAGCAGAAGGAAGACAATGCTGTTGTTTGGCATATACATGGGAAGATTCTCTCAAGCATGGAGTATATGGCAGAAATTATGGATCATACTGTTTAAAGATGAATGAAAGATTTTAAATTCAGAGATAAACTTTTGAATCAAATTTGAATCCAGAACTGACATTTCATTAGGCTAGGATGGGATCATGAATGTCCTGAAAAGTAGGAAGAGGCATCATGTTTGACCAAAGTTAATAGATGGATCCATCAAGTGGATGGAAAGAGAGAAACATGTTAACAAAGTGATGGCGTCCTTTTAACAGCATTCTGAGATAGCAGGCATTGGATAAGGTTTCTTTTAATATAGCAGATGTTGAAATAACAGAGATGTGAGGAGAAGAAACCTAGACAAGACATTTAACTTTCTAGACCAAGAGAAATTCCTTTATTTTACAGATGGATAAAGAATTGTAATTCTTATAAAAATTAAACAGAACCTGTATAGGAAGACCTGTGGTGGCACTTGAGTTGAAATTAAGCTGAGGTTGCAGCAGAAAGATGGCTTTGTCCATCATGAACCCAATATGATGTAATGAAGAAAACTTCAAGGAAGGATATTTATAGTTTAGTCAAATTGAATTTGAGCTGCTAGCTAAATATAGACATAGAAGTGTCAGACAAGCTAAAAATTTGCATAACCGAGTCTGCCATTTTTTTTCCTCCGGTAATGCTGTACATTAACATAGACTCAGAATCATTTAGGTTGAAAAAGACCTTTAAGATTATTGAGTCCAGTCATTAACCTAACACTGCTAAATCTAACACTGTAACACATTCCTAAACTCCACATCTACGTGTCTTTTAAATACCTTTAGAGATGGTGCTTCAACCACTTCCCTGGGCAGTTTGTTCCAATGTTTGACAACCCTTTCAGTGCAGGAAATTTTCCTAATATCCAGTCTAAACCTCCCCTGGTGCAACTTGAGGCCATTCCCTCTTTTCCTATTGCTTGTTACTTGGGACAACAGACCAACACCCACTGCAATACAACCTCTTTTCAAGTAGTTGTAGAGAGCTATAAGGTCTCCCCTGAGCCTTCTTTTCTCCAGGCTAAACAACCCCAGATCCTTCAGCTGTTCCTCATAAGACTTGTGCTCTAGACCCTTCACCAGTTTCATTGTCCTTCTTTGGATGCGCTCCAGCACCTCAATGTCTTTCTTGTAATGAGGGTCCCAAAACTGAACATCCATCAGTCTCTGTTGACAGTGAGATATTTTGCTACACAGACATGCATTTTCCTTACCTTTTATACACTTTCTGTACTTTGGTCAAATAATATAAAATATCTTCCCCAGAGATGTTTTCTTTCATGAGAGAAAAAAAAAACCAACAAAACAACACAGTGATACTGCGGTAATGTAGAGAAAATAGATGGAGCTGGCTTAGCCAGCTCTTTAATCTTTGGAAAGACTGCACATGAGAGAAGATGCAGGAAATACATAAAGAATGGTGGAAGACAGATAAATCCTCTGATGCAACTAGCTTTGTCCTTATAACTACATTATAGATGAGAAAAACAATGGAGTCTACCCATTTTAGACCAAATCACCAACAGCACATCAGCAGATAAAAAGAAAAAAACAACCCACCTTTTGTTGCGTTATGTATTCTTCCAGTCAGAACAAAATTCTCTAGAACTGTATAACATACTTTAATACAGCTCCTCGTTATAACTTGTAAGACACGATGGTCATGATCAAATGCATTTTTTTCTTTAACAAGCAGTACAAAATAATGTGGTTTATGATGAGGCAACACTTCCTCATTATCTCATACTCATCAGGAAATAAAGTATTTCGTGGACTAAAACTATACTCCTTTGAAAAATACTGTGATGTGCCTACCAAAAAAATAGATTCTGATTTTTATTCATAAGTTTCTTTCACCAATAACTAGTTGGTAACAGATGTGTCGGAATCAATCGTGTTTTAGATGTGAATGCAGTGAAGTGATAGGACAAGTCACTGAGTATCCTTGTAAAATTGTACTTTCCATCAAACAATAGAAATTGTTTTCCCTTTAGTGTTCAAAATATTCCACTAGTTTGTTCAAATCTCCTTGTGATACATATAGATAAAGAAAAATATATATAGGGATTGCAAAACAGTAGAGTTCTGTCAATCAACATATTTTTTGATGCTGAACAGTACCAAAGCTTTAACTGGAATAGGTTTTCATACTGATAATTCTATGAATTCTATTTCTTTATTTTGTGAAATGAGACAACTTGTGACCTACTAACAAAAGTTCAACTATTTGCTATACATAGTGGTCTTTTTCTGATCAGTTATGTGACAAAAATCTTTCCTGGTCTATGTCCAAATGATTCTGTAACTTTCTAAGCATTTTTAAGATAGCTGCATGAACACTACTAATGTAAGTTCTTGCATGTTCACAGATTTATGGAAACATTTTGCAAGGAAACCTTGCAAAGCTTCACATGCGAGATTCTCATCTAGGACATAATTTATTAAAAAAAAATAAATGTTTTATCATTCATTAAAATTCAGAACAATGTTCATGAGGTATGTTTGTAGTCCTCGGTTAGTACAAAAATCCATGTTTGTTCTTACATTTCTTTAGAATATTTGTTATGGACAACTATATAAAAAAAAAATCAAAGCTAAATAAAACTCTAATCTAGGCTTTCACTTTTAATGTACTTGACTGGAACCAATTCAAAATTTAAAAGGAAAAGCAAAGGTTCAGCTGAAATAAAATTTTAAAAAGAGTTGCTGAATAAAGAATTCTGCAAGGCTATAAAGTAATTGCTGATCTCAGAAATACCTTTCCTATATTTTGATTGTTCTTTGGCTCCAGCTGGTATCTTTATAAACTAAGCCACTGAGCATGACACGACATAAATGCTCTTAAGGTTATGTTGTCATGGAAATTCTATCAATGTGGAGATATAGGCTCCTTCCTTCAAATTATTATACAGGAGTTTAGAATAGGTATTCCTCATTTTCATTTCTCTTTGAAATAAAAAGAAACAGTACTAGAGATTCTATGAGGCCAACTACTTATAAAGTATCTCCAGAATGAAATCTAAACTTCAATCAGATATATGTAGGATAATCAACCAAAAGTTCTGATGCTCATTTTCTCTAGACCTTTGAAACTTGAAAGCTCATCCACCTCTGTATTGGACACCTCAGGTAACCCAAGAAAAGATAATCTCCTTTTTTCTTATTTTTCTTATTATTTTTCTTTTTTTCTTTTTCTTTTTCTTTTTCTTTTTCTTTTTCTTTTTCTTTTTCTTTTTCTTTTTCTTTTTCTTTTTCTTTTTCTTTTTCTTTTTCTTTTTCTTTTTCTTTTATTTTTCTTCTGTAAAAGAATAGATCTCGTACTGTCACATCTCATAAATAAGAAGGCAATGCTCTGCAGTTTCTGAGGAAGTCATTGCAGAAGTTAGGGATTTAAGCATACTATTTCAGCCTGTACTTTTCTGATTCTTCATGAAAGGTTATTTCAAACTTTTATCTCATTTCTATGGCATAGATACATAGCTACCACTAAGCACAAGGTTCACTATAAAAAAGAGAAGTGAAGTGTAAGCTTTTATCAGGCCTTTCAGCATACTCTGAGCGCCAAGGAAGTATAGTATGTAAGTTCCCTTAAATGTATGATGTGAGCGGTCATCCCAACTAGAAGACTAAGAACTATTTTTGTGGTCATACAACAGTGTCAAAGCAGATATATTTAGCATCATTCACAGAAAAAAACTCATATATTGACATTAACGATGATGTACTGAACACCTCATTCTAAAAATATATTTAAACCTTTAATGGTTAAATTTAGTATGGTCAAGCTCTGAAAACAGATTGCTTACCTGTTAGACTAATATCAGTCAGACAAGCAATCTGTTCTGTCAGGCTAAGAGGAGCCAAGGTAATTATTTTTTCAGAATTGAAAACATCCCTTTTTTATTATCCTACAAATATAATAAGAGAAAAATGCACCTACAGGGAATATCTGTGTTGTTTTTCAATTAGCTCAATCAATCAGAATAAACATGATTAGTCAGAATAGGTTTACAGCCCTGATCATCATATATCAAATTCCACAGGGGAATATTTCTGCCTTTATGACGTGGGTAAGTAAACTACGCATGAAATAATGGATTTCTTCCTGTGTCTCTACAGTAGTTAAAAATCAGAATAGTTCTATAGGGTCATCTAAAGCTGAAGTTATGTCTTCTTAAACTGTAGATCATTACTCAGATTGTAAAAGACTTGTGGATCTTTCATGGGTTTTGGTGGGGTTTTATTTCTTTGTGTTTTGTTGATTTGTTTTGTTTTATTTTTGTTTGTTAATGTGACAATAAACAAGAAGAACAGAAGATTTTATAACATAATCTCAAAATTCATAATTTCCTTGGATCCCTGGCCAGATATATCTTATTTGACTGTGCTTTCATGGTGAAGAACAGCAAAACAGATAATGGACCCTGATTTTTCATGGATCCTCAAGGAGTATGACATCAGAAAAAGGAATGTTAGATATAGAATAACTATTGACAATTTTCTCACTGTTGGTTATATTAAAAAACTTTTTGGTTTTAGCTTTCAGAAAGTTAAATATTAACAGACTTCTATTTCACAAGGATTAAAACAAAATTCTTTGTATGTTGGTCCACATGACAGTTCCCTTTCTGTGTTAATCCTTACATTTAACAATACATCACTTAAGACAAAGGAAAAATATCCCTGCAGGTCCATTTCTGCTCCCCTTTACACAGATGAAACTCCTGTTGACTTCACTGGGAATTAAAGAGTGTGAAATTTGAAGGAAAAATTGATGATGTATGTGTATGTCCAAGCAAGAACGGCCATCTGTTATAAACTGTAGTATTAATGGCCTTATCAGCTCATGTCTGGAAACTGAAAGGATGATATAAGTGTGGCTACTTTTAATCGTGTCCCTGTTGTTGTGTTGAGGGGGTTTTGTGTTTGTTTTTGTTTGTTTTGGGTTTTTTTTTTCTTCTTCTTCTAGTAGCCTAAGCTAAGTCAGGCAGTCTTCTCCCATTTCTCCTCTTGAAGAGTGGATTAACACTGTTACTTAAGGGTTCAAATAATTTTGCTATGGAATACAGAAGGGACACTTAAAAATAGCTAAATGTGTTGTGCCTTGAACAGCAGAAAGAAAGTTATTTCTTTGTAATATGATACCAGTTGTTTAAGAACAAGCAAAGATAGATTACTCATAGGGGCACCTAATTAACTTCATATGATACTCTTAAAAGTTCACTGGCTGGAATGGTATGCATAGGCCATTTAAGCACTGCACTGGAATGTCTTTGCATTGGTTCATTTGAGTTTAAGCAGTTTACTGGAAGTAAGAGAAGTATTTAATGGCCTTTGCCTCATCTGGAGGCCTAGAAATGGTTAATATGAATTGCTGCTACTAGAACCAGCAACTAATAGAGATTCTTCTTTCATTCAGCTGATAAAGTCAGCGGTTTGGGATGTAAGGGTCTTCAGTTCAGTTTCCAGAATTTCTTACACAAAATTTCTGACAGACTCTTTACACAGCATGCCGTTTCTGATAGTATATTTATGAACATTCAAACCAGGACAAAATGACTTTTAAAACTATCAAGATTGTTTCCAAGCATTTGAATACAGAAAACACATGCAAATCACAAGTACTTGGGAAAATAACATTTACTTTCACAGGACAATGAAAATCCTTGAAAAGACATATCCATGAAATGTAATAGAGGTGTGACATATAAATTGAGAAATAAAACTTCTATTTATGGAAAGTGGAGAAAATAAAAACTGACAAAGGTTAAGGAGTAAACATCAGAACAAAAATCTAGTAGAATTATTTTGTTACATATCACATGGAGCACCTGTACAGGTTAGTATATTAAATAGAACTTATTCGAGTTTAGATTGAACAAAAAAATGATGCAATGCAATCTGTTGTTTTGTCTATTACAGTGCACATGAACAAAAAGTATACAGTTTTCTTTGCCCAGTAGTCCATACCTGGCAAGATGGAAGACAAGTGTTGCAGCTACTTTTTGGAACAGCTGTATTAGCCAAAAATGAAAGTGCCGTTGCTGTTGTAACAAAGGCCTATTATACCCACTGAATTACAGAATCATCTAGGTTGAAAGAGACCTTGAATAGCATCCAGTCCAACCATTTAACTAACACTGACAGTTCCCAACTACACCATATCCCTCAGCGCTATGTTGACCCGACTCTTAAACACCTCCAGGGATGGGGACTCCACCACCTCCATGGGCAGCCCATTCCAACATCTAACAACATGTTCTGTAAAGAAATGTTTCCTAATATCCAGTCTAAAGCTTCCCTGGTGCAACTTCAGGCCATTCCCTCTTGTGCTGTTACTTATTACTTGTTAAAGAGGCTCATCCCCAGCTCTCTGCAACCTCCTTTCAGGGAGCTGTAGAGGGCGATGAGGTCTCCCCTCAGCCTCCTCTTCTCCAGACTAAACACCCCCAGTTCCCTCAGCAGCTCCCCGTACGACCTGTGCTCCAGACCCTGCACCAGCTTCGTTGCCCTTATCTGGACACACTCGAGTCATTCAATGTCCTTTTTGTAGTGAGGGGCCCAAAACTGAACACAGGAATCGAGGGGCGGCCTCACCAGTGCTGAGGACAGGGGTAAGATCCTTTCCCTGTCCCTGCTGGCCACGCTATTGCTGACACAAGCCAGGATGCCATTGGCCTTCTTGGCCCCCTGGGCACACTGCTGGCTCCTGCTCAGCCAGCTGTCAATCAGCACCCCCAGGTCCCTCTCTGACTGGCAGCTCTCCAGCCACTCCTCCCCAAGCCTGTAGCGCTGCTGGGGGTTGTTGTGGCCCAAGGGCAGCCCCCGGCATTTGGCCTTATGGAAACTCCTCCAGTTGGGCTCAGCCCAT
>NW_020799097.1:42271294-42326970 GCF_003259725.1 Athene cunicularia | reverse complement strand
CCTGCTTGTTTTTCGGCACACGGGAACAGCCTGCTCCCGTGCCTTTAAGACTTCTCTCTTGAAGTATGTCCAGCCTTCCTCGACTCCCATATCCTCCAAGGCGTCCTCCCAAGGGATTTTGTTAATCTTTTTTTTTTAACAGATCAAATTTAGCCCTTCAGAAATCTAAGGTGGCAGTTTTACTAACCACTCTCTTTGTTTCTTGAAGGATCAAAAACTCAATCATCTCATGATCACTGCACCCTAGACGACCTCCAACCTTTACCTCCCCCACAAACTCTTCCCTGTTCACAAGCAGCAGGTCCAGGAGGGCACCTTCCCTGGTCGGCTCACTCACCAGCTGTGTGAGGAGGTTATCCTCCACACACTCCAGGAACCTCCTGGATTGTTCCCTCTCTGCTGTGCTGTGATCCCAGCAGATATCTGGGAGGTTAAAGTCCCCCACAAGAACAATGGCAAGTGACTGCGAGATTTCTCCCAGCTGTTTATAGAAAGCTTCATCCACCTCACTGCTTTGGTTGGGAGGTCTATAGCAGACTCCCACAGCAAGATCTGGTTTATCGGCCCTTAACCTAATCCAAACAGTCTCCACCCCATTATCACTATACCTGATTTCTGAGCTCTCATAGCATTTTCTTACACACAAGGTCACTCCACCACCTCTCTACCCAAACCATATATGACACAGGAAGGTGGAAATATTGATTTCATTGGTATGAAATGGTATATGCATCAGCCATATTTGAAAGATTAAATAGGAAGGAATTATATTTGTGCAGCCAAAGAGTATATATGTATTTCTTTATTGCACTATATATATATTTATATGTACATGTTTATTTTAAACAGAAAACAGAATTTGATTCTATAAGACTTGTGGAGAATTGTTCTCAAATATAAGGCACTTTAGTTTCAGTAATTTAAATGAAAACAGACTTTTCACTCATAATATATACCTATTTACTTGTAGAGTGATAGGGAATGAGGACAATTGTATGAATATACAACCACAAGTGAATGGAACATTTACAGATCTGTACTGTATATTTTTTTTCATATGTGTGATTTTAGCATACAAAAGAATAAGTAATATCAGGAATTGTGGGTTGTTACAGAAATTGCTTGATTTTTTAACTGATGCAGTGCTTATTAAACAGGGTTTAAATTAGGACTGATTTAAGGAAATTCTCACTGCAAATATGAAATGGTCAGTTGAAATGCTATCCCTGCAAATCATTGTCTCCTAGTTCACTTTCACAGCACTTTAACATATGCTGTGTTCTGAGGGTTAAGTTATAGTCACCACATGGTAGTTGAGCTCCACTGAAAAGCAAACTTGAACAAAGAAAAATCAAGTTTTCTTGTGAATATTTGCCTCATAGCTGAGATCAGTTTCAGCCAACATATGAAAGTTTCTGTGATTAGACCCCAAAGCACAAAAATACCAATTAATTATGATTATTAGATATGTCTTCATTAGCAGCCTATAAATAAATCATACACTGTACTGCGCAGCCAGTTTTCTGCTGCACTGAAAAGAAAAAAAAATCCGTCAATGCACTTTGCTAACTAATTAATTTAAAATTTTGTTATAATTTGGCATTTATACTATATTAGGGAAGCTTGAATATTTTCCTGTATTTGTATAAACTTATGTGTATGTATACCTATAGATGTTTGGTAGGATGTATAAAGTATCTGCTTCTGCTGCATGAGGAAAATGTCTCTAGATACAAGACCATGTTTAAATTTGTTTTGATATTACTACAAGTATTCACTCAGTGTAAATATTTTTGTTAGCATGAAACATTTATAACTGAATTACTTCATCCTGATTTACTCTCTTCTTTTGATCTGTATAAATGATGTTGCATCCATTTCTGGGTGGTGAAAGAGGAGCATATGGCACATTATGAAGTTGATGGTTAAGTGTGGTCTACATTAACAAGTAGTACAGCCAAAGGAAAGTGAATCTGTGGAATGAAACAGCTGATGATGAGGGGGAGTTACTTTGGCACAGTTTTAATCTGATCTGGGGGGTGGGCATTCAATTAGCAGCTAAATAATATTACATATGGTCCTGGAGTACATCTTCTGATTTAAGTCCCTCAAAATGAAATCTAGTTCAGGAGCTCAGAAACCTTTCCAGAGTATGAACCAGGGAAAAGAAAGAGGGGGCACCAGATGCAAGACCTTGACGAAAAGGGGATAACAGGAAAGATCTCTTAAGAAGTTCATTCTTGCTCAAACATTAATGTAGATGCACCCTGTTAGTATTCTTGTGCTTAACTAATAGTTTCTTAATCCTTACAGAAATTCATTTATCTTCAACTTTTCTAAAATGCCAGCCACCATAATGTTTAGCTATCATTAGGTATTACAGCATCTGTACAGGAAACCATACTTAGCTTGTACACCTTTCCAAAACATCCTTGAATTTAGCGAATATCCTCAATAAATTTAACTCTGGAAAATAAGTTCCTTTGTAATTTGATTCAGATGTTAAAGTTGACTCTGTATTACATGAGAAATTGCAGACAATCTGACAGTAATCAATCTCTAATCTTTCCCTTCATGTTAGTAATTGTTTTCCAGTAAGACAAAATTCAGCGCTCAATCATTGATATTTTTCCTCTTTTCCACCATACGATTTTATTCTACAGAGGTGTCATTATTTCAGCCTTGATCACATCTGTCAGCACAAATTCTCTTTACAGTCTTCTGTCTTACACTTCCTCAAAGCCTTTTCTACTTCCTTTATTGTCTTCCACAATGAGCTTAACTTTCCCATACAGCAGCATGACGTAACCACCCTTTTCTAGTTTCTCAATAACAACATATCTGTACTCCTGTTCCCTTCAATTTCTATAACTTTTACCTCCATTTGCTCGAATTGGCAGGCTTTGAGAGCTATCTGCGTGCTTTGACTCTTTGTTTTCATTTTTAAAGATGTTCATCCTTTAAGATTAAGCTTTTTAGATGTCTGATTACAAATGAAATGAAAGTACATTTTCTTTTCTTAATATATGAGGCAGTACTTTTAACTTCTGAGGAAAGCTAGTCAGCCAAGAAGGCCTTCATTTCTAGTTAGGCAATAGTTCCCCACTATTCTCAGCCAAAAACCTGGAAAAGATCTTAATTCAGTGAAAATAAACAAATAATAACTGAAAAGCATTTATGTCAAAACCAAAGGTCTTGAAACTTCACTTTCAACTGCTGACTGAGAATTGCTGAAACTGTGTAGATATGCTAATGAGCTGGTTTTTTCATTCATCTGTTTGTTTACTTTAGAAATCTTTGCATGTTTCACATCATGCTTAAGCACAAAATCTACTCCAGACTTGACAAAAATCAGCAACTCTGTAACTATTCCTACCTTATGTGAAAACTCAGTGCTGCATATAGAAAAAAAAAAATGTTCATCTGTTGAGTATCTTGTCAGCTAAATTAAGAACTAGAAATGACCTATTCTCCACAAACAAATACACAAAATTTAGTGGATAGGTACATAATCATCCTTATATTTTCCCCATTTGAAAATGCAACATAAAATCGCTTTTTTTATATATTTTCAAAACTCTGGATGCTCTCAGTCCAACTGACTTCTCTTGTTCAAACCTATTGATTCAGCCCACCCCACCTACAGGAGTATATTTAGCTCCTTATCAGCATTCCACAGCTAGAGGTCTCTCTTATATATGTACTGTCCGCCTACTTGGGAATATGTTCTTCTACCTAAAAACATATTCAAGTATTTCTTGCCTTTAAAACTTACAAAAGTCAAAAAAAAGTACACTATTTCGTGTAAGTATCCAAACCAGCATAACTTTATAATAATTTCAATCCATTCAACCCCCTTGATAGCTTTTACCACTTTTACACAGGACCTTTAGACACGTTAAGGAGAGTTTTTTTAAGGATGGTTCTGTCATCTTGCAGTGACACAGTGTTCTTTGCCTTTTATCTAGTCTGAGATTTACTATTATGTGGCTTTATTACAGAAGATCTATGTGCAACATCATTATACATCACCTAGAAAATCACAAGCAATATATCTAGACATTAAAGATATTGTCAGACTTCCATTTGAGACAGGTAAATAGATGTTTTCATTGATTTCAGATGAAAGAGCACAATTTAAGAGCATTCAGAACTACATCACTTAAAACACTTCAGAAAATTGTGGCCAACATGTAATTTTAACTTAACATGATTTTTAAATATCTAAACAATTTTATTTTAAAGGAAATTTCTCTCTTTCATAAAACTAATCAGAGAATTTTGAGCCATTTACCTCAAAATTTTCCCTACACTTTCATAAAACTTGTTATAACAGAAAATAATATAACTGAAACCATCCAACAAGTTCAGTGAGAACATTTCCTACTACAATAGACCAAATTCCTGGCTGGTGAAAAATGGCCAGGCTCCATTAAAGTCAATTGAGCTGTATCAAGATATACCAGCAGAAAATTTGGCACACTAAATACAGTATTAGTTTTCTTCTGGATCCAGAGATCTGGGTTTATCTTTGTTTCTTGCCTATAAGTTAGAGGAAAAGGGGAAAAAAAAAAATAAAAATGACTGCAGCTATATTTCCTGCCGAATGGATATACTATATCTCTATCCTCCAGTCTCTCCAATCAATTTTCATTAGGGTTTTCTTGACTGAATTTTTCTCTCCTATTTCTGCGGTTACTATTCAGTCTTCAAAAAAAAACCAGTGCTATATATTACCAGCATCATGCCACTAGAGATTTTGTAAGAGTCAAAATACACCACCAACAGTTTATAACACTTTATGGCCGTTTCTAACATACACAAACTTATTTCTCTAAACTGCTACTGATACCATTGAGAACAGATGACATAACCCTGTTAGCCAAGAGCACTTGCCTCAGCAGCTTGAGCTAGGGGAATATAACAATTATTACACAGTATTAGGGATTCTGTGTCTCCTGTTGCAGGTTAAGCTCCAGAGGAAGGCATAAATGCCACTCCTGCTTAAGTCTCAAGCCCTGGTAGAAAGTATTTTTCATTTTTTCAGCTACACATATACATACACATGTATACATAGAAATGTATGTTTGTGTGGGCAAAGACAAGGAGAATGATCTTGAGGGTATGTAATAAACCCTTCAGATTTAGTTTATGATACTTATGGATTTTCCAATATTTAGAAAAGATATTTCTTTTTTTAAAAAGCAACCAACCAACCAAACAAAAAAACCTGAAACAATCAGTTTAAAAAAAAACCCATAAAACTGAAAGATATATAGCTAACAGGTGGCCATTTTGGTGGAGTTTAGTCAGAGCTGTTGACATGATTTTGTTATTGTGCTATACCAGACAGTGGAAGGAGAGTGATATTTCAAGTCTAGAGCTATGATGTCATTCCTCATCCAATGGCAAACAATGATAATCAAAAAGCCTTTGAGTCCTCATAAAAGAAACACGGGTAAAGAAACAAAAAAGAAAGCAATTTAAGTTCTTGGAATGGAAAATGTTAGCAAGTTTTGCTGTAGTTTCTTCACCTGGTGTCCTTTTTGTTTCTAAAGATATTTTTTGTTAACAGTTTTAAATGGTGTTTAACATAGAGGATTTTACTGTTCTTCTAGGAGAAACAAGTTGAGATGGAGAGTTGCTGATGTTGTAGTCATTACTGAAGTCTGAGCCTGCATAATCAGGACAGTAGAAGATGAAACCAAAGAAAGGAAAGAACAGTAATGTCGGAAAATAAAACTTCAGTTACGTGCGATTATCTGAGTTGAAGTCTCACTGACAAACAGGCCAAGTGCAGGCCCTAATTAGCTTTCCAAGATGTGGGAAATGAGTCCTGGCATTAGTCTCTTAAAGGCACTGCTTTTTGTTCCTTTTTCTGGCCAAAATATTATGAACTGTGGTTTCATCTGCTAAGGTATGTTCTTTTGAAGGAAAGGCAAAAAGAATACAGAATCACAGAATTGTCTAGGTTGAAGGACACATTGAAGATCACCCAGTCCAACCATGAACCTAACATTGACAGTTCCCAACTACACCATATCTCTCAGCGCTACGTCAACCCGACTCTTAAACACCTCCAAGGATGGGGACTCCAACACCTCCCTGGGCAGCCCATTCCAACGACTAGCAATCTGTACTGTAAAGAAATGCTTTCTAACATCTAGTCTAAACCTTCCCTGGTGCAATTTGAGGCCATTCCCTCTTGTCCTATCACTTACTTTTTGTTAAAGAGACTCATCCCCAGCTCTCTGCAACCTCCTCTCAGGGAGCTGTAGAGGGCGATGAGGTCTTCCCTCAGCCTCCTCTTCTCCAGACTAAACACCCCCAGTTCCCTCAGCCGCTCCTCCTACGACCTGTGCTCCAGACCCTGCACCAGCTCCGTTGCCCTTCTCTGGACACGCTCGAGTCATTCAATGTCCTTTTTGGAGTGAGGGGCCCAAAAGTGAACACAGGAATCGAGGGGTGGCCTCACCAGTGCCGAGGACAGGGGTCAGATCCCTTCCCTGTCCCTGCTGGCCACGCTATTGCTGACACAAGCCAGGATGCCATTAGCCTTCTTGGCCACCTGGGCACACTGCTGGCTCCTGTTCAGCCGGCTGTCAATCAACACCCCCAGGTCCCTCTCTGACTGGCAGCTCTCCAGCCACTCCTCCCCAAGCCTGTAGCACTGCTGGGGGTTGTTGTGGCCCAAGGGCAGCCCCCGGCATTTGGCCTTATTGAAACTCCTGCAGTTGGCCTCAGCCCATGGCTCCAGCCTGTCCAGGTCTCTCTGCAGAGCCTCCCTACCCTCGAGCAGATCAACACTCCCACCCAACCTGGTGTCATCTGCAAACTGACTGAGGGTGCACTCGATCCCCTCGTCTAGATCATCAATAAAGATGTTAAACAGGAGTGGCCCCAAAACCGACCCCTGGGGGACACCACTCATGACTGGTCACCAACTGGATTTAACTCCGTTCACCACAACTCTTTGGGCCTGACCATCCAGACAGTTTTTTACCCAGAGAGTCGTGTGCCCATCCAAGCCACAAGCAGTCAGTTTCACCAGGAGAATGCTGTGGGAAATAGTGCCAAAGGCCTCAAGGTAGACAAGGTCCACATGGTTTCCCTTATCTAATAAGAAGGTCGTAGAAGGAGATCAGGTTTGTCAAGCAGGACCTGCCTTTCATAAACCCATGCTGACTAGTCCTGATCTCCTGGTTGTCCATTATATGACTTTCAATGGCACCCGAGATGACCTGCTTTGTGACCTTCCCTGGCACCGAGGGCTGACAGGTCTATAATTTCCTGGATCCTCCTTTCCGCCTCTTTTGTAGATGGGTGTCACATTTGCCACCCTCCAGTCCAAAGGGACTTCCCCAGTTATCCATTACTTCAGGTAAATCATGGACTTGGTGAGTACATCTGCCAACTCTTTCAGCACCCTTGGGTGTAACCCATCCGGTCCCTTGTGTGCATCCAAGGGGTGCAGCAGGTCTCTGACCACCTCCTCTTCAACTGTGCTGATGTCAATCTGCTTCCCCTCCCCATCTCCCAGCTCATGAGGCTGGGTGTCCAGGGAACAGCCACTTCCACTGCTAAAGACTGAGGCAAAGTAGATGTTGAGCACCTCAGCCTTTTCCTCATCCTTAGTTACCATGTTTCCCTTTGCATCCAGAGGCGCTTTTTTTTTTTCTTTTTTTTTTTCTTTTTTTTCAGAATTTACAAACTTTCTTTTACTACAGACAAATACATTCTTTAAACCCTTATACAGCAGTGGTTGCAAGTACCCTAATCATATGCTTTTCTTTTCTTAAATGGTCTGCCTGTCAAAGATTAGGTTGGATACCTAGTGAATATATAATAAAAAATCACTGGGTAGCCACTAGAAATGACTAGGATGTGAAACCGTCATCTTTAGACAGGTTTGTTTTGGTTTTTTTTTTTCCATTAACTCTACTAATATTTCTTATTTTCTTACAGAATCATGAATCATCTCTGGTTATGACTATATTGCTCCCCATGGAGCTGTGTGAAGAGTTGTACATGCAAAACAATAACAGATAAATTTACTTGAATGCTGGTGCCACAAAAAAATGAGAAATATGTATTTTTGCACAGTGCCGTGTCAGGAGTCTGCTGAGCAAAACTGACAGATTAGTGCATAATGGTTAGGAGGAAAAGGCAAACTGTCACTAGTTTCTGTAATGCTTAATCAGTCTTAAGACCTCTACTACCCTTAAATTTGTCTGATCAGTTTTTGTTACTGATTATTTATATTGATGCACATTTATGTTTTATCTTTTATAACTGTCAGTCTACTAAACAGAACCTGTGGTAATACCAAGATAAACTTACAATGTTTAGTTCAGTGAAATATAGAGCTAAAGGAAATGTAGTATTCTGAGGGACTTGAAAAAGTCTTGTAGTGCTTATGTGGAAGCAGGATCAAATGTCTTTAGTACATCCTTAACAGGTGTTCCTTTACTTCAGCAAACCAAAAATATCTAGTGATTGATGTTCCATAATATCCATAACCTGTGCACCACCATAGGTACTGAGATACAAGAGCAAAATCTTGCAACAGATACTCTGGAAACTTCAGAGAAGATTTCTGGAAATCACCTGAATGCTTTTAAATGTTGCATTACCCAATTTGTTTTCAGTATAGACTTAAATAACCTGACAAGTTACTATGCAATAAAGTGTCTCTTTTCACTTGACAAATCTGATTCCTCTGCATTATCAGATAACTTCCTGGTGTCAGAAATTAAAGTCAGTTCTCATTTTGCCTACACACCAATTGTCAGTTTTCTTCAACAGGCAAAAATTCTTCCTTCTCTTGTGCTTTCTCTGAAGACAAAAGGATTGAAGAAATACATGAGTATTTTAACTGCCACATAGCACAGTTATTTCTGGTGATTAACAAGAAGGTTAGCACAAACAAAATTTCATTTGCCATTAAAATATACCTGAAAACATGATGACATTTTGATTAAAATTGTATTTAAAGGCAGCGCCTACTCTCTTCACCAATATATATTTTCAATAGCTGTTACAGAAAAAATAATTTCTGATATACTTTCTTTACAGAGGAAATGTAAATGCTAACTCATTTTATATTTAATCAGGTAGATTAGCTACTAGATGTCTCTGCTTAAAACATTAAGATATTACTCTCATTCCCTTAACAAAATTAGATTTCCTAAGGAACCATTTAATGATATACTTAAGTCTGCTTGTAGTCACTTAACATGCAGCACTTAACTAACTTAGACTGATTTCTCTGACCTGTTATGGGAGTGCTTATGCAAGTAAGTACTCAGTAACTTTGTTTCCAAATCCAGCTTTTAGGAAGCATTCAAGACAGACATTCAAAAGTAAAATAAACAAAAAAAAATGGTTGTGTTTATGGAAGAGAAAAACTCATTGTCCGTTACTCCAACTTTTGAAGTTACTTGAAGTAAAAAAAAAAAAAAAAAAAAAAAAAGTATTTCTCTCCTCAGAACTGTATAAGTCATCTTCACGCCATTAATAATGTAATTTCTAATTAAAGGTAGATGTCCTGAAAAACCAATATGTCCTCAGTGAGAGAAAAAATTTCACATTGGAAAGGAAGGAAACTCTGGAGTGTAAGTATTGTGTATGTTCCAGATCACAGTTCTAGATCTAGACGAGTAGCTGTATCTATAGAAGAGACTAAAAGGTGTCCATGAACATTACTAAGCTCTTTATCTAATAGGGACAGCCTGGTCTAGATCAAGATAGCACATTCCCCAGATCTCCAAAATAGGATGGTGGCTTGCAAACTGCACAGCAGGAACAGTCCCTAGAATATTTTACATCTTGATATGGGACTGGGCATTTTCCAAGAGATTACTAAATGGCATGTGCAAAGAATTAGTAACAGGTTTTTAACATAGACAATCTTGTCCTGATGCCTGTGAAAATTCCTGGGCACTGTTCGATTTATTAGTATAGATGTGGGCTTGAATTTTACCTAAATCCAGCATTACATGCCAACATGTTATCACAGTATTCTGGAAGCAGTAGCAATATAAATCACTCAGTTTCCAGACACCAACATGTGCTAATAAATGTGTAGGTTCACATTACACATTCAAAATTATATTAAGTAATTCAGTCTACAGACCCTTGAAATGTTGGATCATTTTAAAATAAATGGGAAAAGACCTCAAACAAATAAAACCCAACTATACCACAAGTGTGATATGGGGTTTATGAGCACAAGTTTGGTTTTGAGATTCAGAGTTTATATCCAGATTGCATCAAACTGTTGTGTGATTCGGTGTTAGTATCTAAGCCCATATTTTCCATCTACCTAATAGGAGTATCGTTGCTTACCTTCTTACCTGACAAAGATATTGTGAAAGTTAGTTACTTAATTTCTGAAATGTGTTTCCAGTTGAAACAATGATTTCTTGATGCCCGTGTAGAATTCTGATTTCTTTTCAATAAAAAAGATACATATAAGAACTAAGTGATTGAGGACTTCAGCAGTAACCCTGATAATTTGAGACTCAGGCCCTGGTATATTCAGCTCAACTGGAGTCAATGGAATTATATAAAAACTAAATTTATCACACCATATTTAACAATCAGTGAAGAGTCTTCTTGTTAAAAGGCTTACTTGTTTTGTCCTTGGGGCTATCTTTCAAGGTGTGATTTTTTTAATGTATTCAAACAAAGATCATTAACTTCTGAATGTTGAAACAGATTTCTGTCTCATATTGAAGTGTAAAAGAGCTCTTTTGTCTGTTAAACTGGTAATCTGTGGCAGGCAGAGACATTTCTAATGCTAACTGGATTGCATCTCACGTCTCTTCTCTACTTAGCCAACTGTATCTTGCCCCACAAAAATTAAGAGAAGATCCCACACAATCTGAGAGATGCTGTAGTTATACCAGTTGTTGATTCTTGCTTCTTTGGTCAATCTCCATAGAGAAAGTTTAATTGGATAGAATATTAAAAGACTAGGGCAATGGAATGTGGCACTCACTGTGCAGATTTTATTTTTCAATAAACCATTGTACTATTTGTTCTGAGCAGATGAATAGCACAAGATTTGGCAAACAAAACCAAACAGAAAATGTAAAAATGCTCTCATAATTGTGAAGGACAAAAAAACAAATCAAAACTACTACAACTAAAAAGCAAAAAAACCTAACCCCCAAACCCCCAAAACCCCCAAACAAACCAAGAGGTTTTTCAGTGTGAATGTCTTCAAAATATCTTTAAAAATCTTGAAGAAGTCAATTTTGCTTTTAGGTTAGAAGATATTCAAGCAGTTTACTACCTGAAAAGATCAAATCCAAAATGTGATGTGAGTACTTCCACATCAGATGTAAAAGCCAGAACTGGTAGGAACCTGAAGCAAGATCTGAAAAGGAACCAGGACATTTTCATTTGAGTGATCTACCTCAGGCTCCTGCGTGTTCTCTTAGTACTCATGTATAGCGGGTCATTTTTGACAGGAGGCTTGACTCACTCCCTGGCAGTTATGAGCTTGTGGAGGTATTTTAGTATGTATTTCATTATGTTCAGGCTCAGAAAGGTCACCAAGCTTGTTAGGTTGAGGTTCTGCCAAGTCTGCCCAGAGTACTCACCTTCAAGAGTTTATTTCACATCAAACAGACAGATAGATATGTACCCAGTTCACCCAACCACTGAGCAAAGATGGTCTCCAAAGGGGGACTCAGGTACCTATGGCCTGCTTTGCCCTTGGTGTCAAATGCACCCTGTGACTGATTTACCCTAGCTTTAAACATTAGCATTAGTATCATTTTGGTGAACTGTAGTTTAATTGAAATTTACCATTTCCTCTTTAATATTTTGGCACAGTTTCAGATTAACTGGGCAGTTGCTTTGCTACTTTATTATTTCAGCTATTTTTTTAAATTATTTTTCCCAAAAATTATTCTGTTTTCTCTTCTTCTGTGTTAATCAATACATCATGTAACTCCAGCAGACACTCGTAGGAGACATGTTGAAACAGCAGGAGTCAATTAATCTTCCTTAAGAGAGATTAATAATTAACATTAGACTGAATGATAACTGCTAATATGGCAGTGTAAAGGGATCATACTATCACAATGCATTCCTTTTCCAATCAAATGTACAAATAAAAAGTGTATGAAAGTAACATGCATTTGGATTGTGAAATTTAAGCTATATGGAGCCAAGCCATAGCTTGCTGTTTTGTATGAGTTCACAGTCAAAGGGTCTGTCATTACAACATCATACAAAACTGTTTAACATGCAGCTCTATTCAGCGAGCAAAACAAAAATACACAATGCCAAAGAATCACATTTCTTTATGAATGCAGCATCATCATGTATTCTGTATATTGTGTTGTGTATTACATACCCTTTTCAATGAATTCTACTATGTTTACCTCAGAAAGTCTGGAGGCATGTGCTAGCCAGTGTGTCCAGGTGTCTGAGTAGGGAAATCAAGCCTGGGACACTCAGGGTGAAAGCCCATTCAGCTTCCTGAGAGGTACCAAAGAGAGCTGGTAATGTGCTAGACAGGCATAGAACAGCTAGACTCATTCATGGCTTCCCAATCCAAGAGTAGCTCTGTAAACCTGTTATTTAAAATACTGTGGTGCCCAATCTGAAAAATAATAAAAAATAAATAAATAAATAAATAAATAAATAAAAACAAAAACAAACACCCACAACCCAACCAAAAAACCCAAACCAACAAACCAACAAAAACCAGCCTTCTATAGGATTTTGCAGTATTGGGTTTCTTGAGCAGTGTCCAGGACGTACAGTGTCCCTGAGCGTGCAAATGCACATGCTACTTTGCAAGCAGTGCCCCAGACATGTTTACACAAGCCCCTGCCATACATGCATTTGCAAGTGCACAAGACTGGAGGACTGCACTTCTTTTTACCCAGAAAAAGGGCTTCCAAGGCATTTCACTCCTACCGTCTACCCCTGGCTACCACTAGCATAATGACCACTTTAAGTCACTTCTCTCAAATTTGATTTCCCTTTATGTAAAAAAGATAATAAATCCTACCAGAGAAAGTAAACAGAGAAGTTATGAATTGTGGCTGTACATAAATTAATATAAAGCTAAAACTTGCACTAAGAATTTAAGTTGAATATCAAACACACATATGTTTAATACTGCTTCATATGTTATTTAATCATTAAGTATTACATGACTCATATGAAAGAAAGCAATGTTTATCTTACCATGGATTTTACATGAATAAATCGTATGAATTAGTGTTGCCTGGCTATCGCTTCCCTTTGAATTTATAAAAAATACAATTCTAAATTTATAAATGTGAGGTATGGCAGAAATATCTACAAAATGAAATAGTACTGGCAACTTTATGTACAATGTATGAACATGCTCTACTGCCCCTTTTTCTCCCTGAAGTTCTTCCAGCCAGCACCGAACATCCTCAACCTTACTTTGCTTATAAAAACTGACATGATTACAGCCCCTGGCAGTTCAGCAGTTTTCTTGTTGTTACATTCATTGAAGCCTCAGGAAATGAAATTCAAGGAGCAAGGATGAAATGAGTGTCTCATGTATAAATTGTATACTCTGACCACTGAGTTATGAAGCACACAAAGCTTTAGCAATACTTTACCAGCTAACACACAGACAAATATTCATCTCCTACACACACAGGCATACAAACATATGCACAAGGCATTGTTCCAAACAAACGCTCTAGCAGAAGGCTTCCAACATTTCTGCCTTTACCTTCAAAATCATTAGGATTTTGTTTTCTTTTTTTGTTTCTAATATTTTTTTTTTTTGGCACAGGTTCTTTCTGACTTCACAGTTCATACACCTTGTGAAGATGCAAAAGAAACAGGAATATGTAATTATTTTATTTTAAAGTCTGCTCAGGGAAGCAGGGGACAGTGCTACCACTACTTACCAGTACAATGCCTTATAGATCGAGTCTGCACACAGGAATGTACAGGACCAGACCTCTTTTGTCCAGGGGACTTCAGACACATATATTTATGATTTTTCTACCCACAAAGATAGAGAAAGAGGAAGGAAGGGAGAAAATCCCACAAATATTTCAGCTGTGCAAAACATCATTTAAGCATCACTGAATCAGAAATATTGCCTGCATGACCCTTCCCCTGTAGCCTATGGCTGGGGAGGCAAGGTGGAGGGAAAGGGGCACAGTGGGTGAAAAAGACTGCTAGTGTCTGCTCCAGAGGTGAGTTTTTGTGGTTTACATTGAATAGCATGGAAAAAAATCAGAAATGTGTCTTGGGACACATTCTGTAACCATGTTCTGTCCCTGAGGGCAGCTGTCAGGATACTGCTGCTCCCCAGGTCTGTATCTCTGTCACCTGTACACACAAAGGGACTTTTAAAATCAAAAGGTGAGACACCTAAGATCTTAGATGCCGGCTTATTATTAGTGTTTGGTTTTGTTTTTTGGGTTTTTTTAAGATTGAACTATTTGTGTGCATTTGTTTTCCTTCTTTCCCCCATTTCACTCTTCCAGCACCAATCTCACACTGCCTTTCGTCCCATAAACTGTCACAACATCCTGTTTGCTTTTGGATAGGCCTGAATTAAGTGTTCCACAATAACACAGATGAAGCCAATTTCAGCAATTCGTGACCCATTTCCTATTCCACACTAACATTTCTGACTCTGTATTAGCCTTAAGTATTTATGGGGTCATATGGTGAACCAAAATGGGTAACTGATGCATTTAAAAGGGAACCCAACAAAAGAAAAAAAACCTTTTTCCAGCAGGATGAGTTCCCCATCCTAGAGCACACAAATTCATGTGCAGACGAATTATAAAGAGTGGATAAAAACATGAACAATGAAAAGAAATGGAGGCTGGAGTTTTGTGTACTGCTTAACCTATCACTGCTGACTGAAAATATGCATGCGAAATGGTGTCATATGTATAGAAGTGCCATTGTGAAGCCTGATTCATTGATACTTGAAAGAATATATGAATGGCATAGGGGTTTAATAACCCCAACGCTTAAGTGCAAGATACTGTGACACTTGCTGATAGATTCGTTAACACTTTGTGTCAAATTCCCAGCAGAAATTCATAACTAGTCCTTTGGATTTGACACTAAACTTTTAACCTTTTCTTATCCAAAAATAAAAACAAATTAATCTCAATATATATTTTGTGCTTGATACAGGTTTCAATTATACAAGCTCCTACTGGGCATAATAACTTCATCAAAGCTGTCAATAATCAATAGTTTAAAATGTAATATTAGAAATTATATAATTTAAATATATTTATTTATTTATTTATTTATTTATTTATACAACCAATAATCTGAACCGGAATGTACCAATTCTTAGGAAGGCATGATGTTCTGAGTGTAGGAGAATACCCATATCCCATAGGCAGAAACTTAAAAATATAGAGTTCCATACTTAAGTAAAGGCACAGCATCGATTAAAACTATTATGATTCATGTAGAAAGCAGATTTTTCTACTAAAATAGTTATTAGTCAATTTATTTTACTTTGAAAATATTTAAATATTATGAAATATAGGAAATGGATATATGAAATTTAAACTAAAATTATCCTCATAATTGTTACAGCTGTCAGTAAAAACACAGATTTTTAAAGACTGTAAGAATAAAAATCCCACATTTTATCAAAAAAAAGAACTATAAAATTAAATAATTAACACCCCCTCAGTGTAAAATCATGCAGAGACAGGGAGATTCCAATAAATGTTTCTAACATGTACTTAAAGAAAAGTTGGCTGATAGTCTTGTAAAACATGAGATGATGCAGTAGAATTTCCAGACCATTAGTAACCAAGACATGCTTAATGGCTCTTCAGAATAAACATCTTTAAATCAGATGCACTAAAGAAAATATCCAAGTGCCTTAAAAAAATATGGACATGAATGACAAATGACATTTTAGTAAATGTTTTAATAATAGAGAAACCAATGCCAGCGTTCATACAGAATAAGCAAACAGCCCAATAGAAAATGCCCTTCAGGAATTCATGACTTAAAATGATTTTGTAGTCAGACAGAACTTCTAGGATTCAATGCAGTTGTAGCTGGGTAAACTTTAGGGACTTGTGACATATGAATTAGAAAATGTAGTGATCCATTTTGTAATTGAACTTTGTTTGCAAGAGTTTATTTATTGCAGAAAATTACACAGAGTATTATACGGAAATGCAGGCAAAGAAGGGGTGATCTCATGAGGGCAATAACAGAATTAATTTGACTTCTATCCCTGAATTTGACCCTGTCCTTGCTTTTTACATAGTGACCCATTTCCATACAGACCACTTAAATGGTACCTTTCACAGTGTCATGGTTTGAGCTCAAAAAAGCAACTGACTACCACACAGCCACTCCCTCTCTCCTTCCCCTCCAGTGCTGGGAAGGAGAAAACAAAACAAAAATCTCAGGAATCGAGGTAAGGACAGAGAGGAATGACTCACACGTTCCAGTCACAGGCAAAAGAAAAACTCGATAGGGGAAGAAATAAAGAAAATAAATTTTATACAGACACTAATAACAACACTTAACAGACAGAGTAGGACCGTAAGAAGCATGACCACATCTTGAAAACACCGTCTCGAACCCCTCCCTTCTTCCCAGGTTCAGCTTTTCTTCCGATATCTCTGCCGCCTCCTTCCCAGAGGAGCAGGAGGCAGGTAATGGTGGAGGGATGTATGGTCAGTCCTGACGCTTCTTTCACCTCAGGGGGTGGAAATTCTGGCATTCTCTCCCTACCCCAGCATGGTTCCCCTCTCACAGGAGACAGTCCTCCACAAACTCTCTCCAACACGAGTACCTGCCACAGGTTGCAGCATTTTCCATGCTGCTCCAGCGTAGGTCCCCCCAGCATGTTGCAATCCTCCCAGTGCTGAACTACAACAGAGGGGTTGTCTTTCCACAGGTCTGACCTTCTTTGGGCACAGTCACCTCGGTTGGCATGGGCCCCCCACAGGCCTCAAACTGGTATCTGCAGCACCCACAGACCCCCATGGGTGGCGGGGTGCGGTAGCCCTGCTGTCTCACCATGGGGTACAGGGGACTCTGCACCAACACACCTCCCCCCTTTCTCCTTCTTTCTTCCACTGACCTCGGTGTTCACACAGATGCTCTCCTCACAACTCCAACTCCCTCTCCAAGATTCCTCTTCTTAAATACTTTATCAGAGAGGTGCAGCTAATTGGCACGGCCTTGGTGCAAAGGCAGATCCAACTTGGATCCAGGGGAGTTTTGAGAAGCTTCTCACAGAGACCACTGCTGTAGCCCCATCCCCTGTTACCAAAACCCCCTGCCACTCATTCAAGTCAGAACACACAGTTGCATATTGATACTGTTTTCCTCATTTTCTGGGTTGTTAAAAAATGTGAGGTCTGATTTTCAGAAATGGTAAATGCTACTAATACATAAGCAATTTAGAGGGGTTTTTTTAACATCAAAATATTGCATATAGCTCAGTACTTTGAAAATTCGAGTCTGAATTGTTTCTAATCTCCAAACAAGGCGGGTTGTTTTTTTTTTTTTTTCCCCAAATCTCTTTAATGTCTTTTTTTGAATCCTGAAAATAGGGCAAATATCTTTAAAATGGACAGCTAGATAAAAAGTTATTTAAAGTTTATGAAAAAAAAAAAATCAAGTACTTAATGATCGATGGCACAGAAAAAGCTAACATAAATGCTAGTAATCTGTTTCCACAGCAGTGTTTGAATAATGTGCAGAAAGTATATACTAAGCACTGAAAAGAAAACCAACATTTCATAAGCTCATCAATAAGCAACTGTTACCCATTCTGCCCACTGAACCAGAAGAGGTCGTCTAGATAAAATGTTTTGTGATCAAATCATTCAGGACTTGGTCACTTCAAGTACACACCAATGGCACGGACTATACTTTTGCACCAAAGACACCTGTTAACAATTCCCAAACATGCAATCTGTGACAACAGAGCTCTGTAAAGGAACAGGAGTCTTGAAAAAGCACAAGTGTCGAACATCTCCCAGCTTAAACAGGGGAACAACAGGGGAAGAACGACTTTATGTCAG
Organism: Athene cunicularia; assembly: GCF_003259725.1. Lineage (NCBI taxonomy): Eukaryota > Metazoa > Chordata > Aves > Strigiformes > Strigidae > Athene > Athene cunicularia. The sequence continues at coordinate 42,308,917 of NW_020799097.1, read as the reverse complement.
AGATACTGATGTGTTACCACTACTTGGAAAGAGAGATCAGCTCCTTAATAGGACTTAGCAATAAAGGTAGTTTATGATGCATCTGAATATGGATTCTTCCATCATCCTTCCTCAATCTTCCAGCCATCCTGAAGCCACAACACGAGCATCACAGAAGCCTTAAGGCCACAAGGACTTCTCAAATGTAGAAGACTGGAACACATAGAAAGCTCATCAGAGGAGAGCTGGATTCCCCCATCTCATGAAGCTGTCAGTGGCCGTGACAACCTGCCAAATAAATTTATTCCCCCATTATAGACCATGAAATGTGATTATTGGCCCTTCAGGCTAACACAGTTCCTCATATTACACATTGTTACTCCTATGATCTTCTTTTCTAAGGCCAGGCTTTGCTGGATCCTCTTCTTGGGTTGAAAAGGCATAGTTGGGGCTATTGTCAGTAGCAATCTATTGTCTTCAACCAGAGGATGAGGGAATCATGAAAAATGAACTGCCACAGAGTTATTTGCATGGTCAACGATCCAAGAAATGCCAAAGGTTTTCTGTAACTTTGACATATAACAAGTTATTCCTTTATGAATTCCTTTTGAACTTAGAGTGAGTAAATTTATGTAAAAAAAACCATTATGTCCTAAATCACTTGCAGATCTGTACCTTCCCACCTCAGTAAAAACATATGAAACCTTTTACATATCAGGTCTTAAGACAACACTTTTCTACACAAACACAAACTTTTGTCTAAAACCTGAGTCATGCTTTTAAGGTTTTGCTGATTACACCAGCAGCGTGAAGTAACATCTTCTGAGAATTTTATGTGTGATTTATTCTTTTCTTCATCACACTAAGAAAAATTATAAATTCATCCTTCAGACCAGTCATATTTTCTGACATTTGTTTTCATTCAGTAATCCAGTTTGGCTTAAATTATCAGCAATAAATTTATCCATTGCAAGATACTTTGGAAATAATCTATTTCTGTATATGTTACAGAACTTACTTGAAAAAACCCTGAAAACCTCCTTTTCAAGTTGGTGAGAAATATTATCAATTGGACAATCACTTCTTCTTTCCTTTCAATTAGAAATTAAGGTATATTTCAATCCCTAGTTCCTTCCCATAATAGTTGTATTTTACCTGAGAAACACTCTGTGTATAAGCAATCTTATTTTTGAATCACCACCATGAGTTATATGTATCATTAGAGAATCACAAAATGGTTGAAGTCTGAAGGGACCTCTGGTAATCACCCAGCCAACCCTCCTGCTCAAGTAGGATCACCTAGGGCAGGCTGTCTCAGACCTTTTCCAGTCATGTTTTGAATACTTCCACAGATGGAGATTTCACAGATACTCCAGGCAACCCATTCCAGTGTCTGACTACCTTCACATGGAAAGTGTTTCCTTGTGTTCAGATAGATTTTTTTTTATTTTTTTTTTTTTCCAATTTGGGTACAATGCATTTTTAACCTGTCCCTGGGCACAAATGAGAAGACTCTGGCTCCATTTCCTTTGCTTTCTCCCAATCAAGTATTTATACACAGTTAAGATCCTTCTGAACCTTCTTTTCACCAGGATGAAGTCCCAGCTCTCTCAGCTTATTCTCATTTGAAGATGTTTTTCTCATTTGAATGGACATTCACCAGATTCTCTTTAGTCGGACCATATCTTTCTTGTAATAAAGAGCCTGGAACTGGACCTAACACTCTGGATGTTGCTACGCCAGCACTGAGTTAACAGGGAAGGAGCAGCTCTCTTGACCTGCTGACATTACTCTTCCTAACGCAGCCCGAGACACGGTTGGTCTTCTTTGCCATAATGACACATTGTCATGTCTTGTACTCAGCTTGTTGTCCACCAGGACACTGGGATCTTTTTCTGCAAAACTGCTTTCCAGCTGTTCTGCCCTCACCATGTACCAGTACACAGGATTATTCCTTTGCAGGTCCATTTCCCTTTGTTGAACTTCATGAGGTTCCTGTCTGCCCATTTCTTCAGCCTGTCTAGGTCCCTTTGAAAGGTAACACAGTCATCTGGCATATCAGCTACTTCTTCCAGTTTTGTATTATCTGCAAACAGGTTGAGGGTGCACTCTGTCCCATCATCCTGATAATTAATGAAGATGTCAATAGTAACGACCCTGGCTCCCAGCTGGACTTCATGCTTTTGATCACAACTCTTTGAGCCCAGAAGTTTGATCACTTTCCAGTCCACCTCATTGTTCTTTTATCTGTCTAAATCGGTATTTTGTCAGTTTGTCTATTAGGATCTTATGAGAGACAGTGTTGAAAGCCTTAGTTGAAAGTCAAGATAAACAACTTTCAGTGCACTCCTATCATTCACCAGGCCAGTCATCTCATTTTAGGAGACTATCAGGTTGGCCAAGCATGATTTGTCCTTCATAAATCCATGCTCACTTCTCCCCATTACATTCCTGTTATTCACATTTGGAAATAGTTTCCAGGATAGTTTGCTCTGTCTACTTACCAAGCATAAAGGTGAGGCTGATTGATATGCAGTTCCCAAGGTCTTCCTTGTCTTTCTTGAAGACAGAAATGCTGTTTTCTTTCTGCCAGTCTTCAGGAACCTCTCCCAGTCTCAATGGCCTTTAAAAGATAAGCAAGAGTGGCCTCACAATATCAGCCAGCTCCTTCAGCATTCCTGGGTGCATTCCATCAGGTCCAATGTACCTGTGCAATTCCAGTTTAAGTACTCCCTAACTTGATTCTCCTCCATCAATGGTAGGTCCTCTTTTCTCCAGGTTTTTTCACTGTTCTCCAGAATTTGGGATTGAGGAAGGAAGGTTTACCAGTAAAGACCAAGCCAAAGAAGGCATTGTGTACCTTGGTTTTTCCATGTTCTTTGTCACCAGGTCCCCTGTCCCATTTAGCAGTGGGTCCAAATTTAACCAAGTCTTCCTTTTGCTGATTAAATACTTGTAGACATCCTTCTGTTACCCTTCAAGTTCCTTGCCAGATTTAACTCCAGATGAGCTTTGGCTTTCCTAACCCCACCCCTGCATGCTAAGACGGCATCTCTAGATCTTTCCTGGGTCTCATGTGCCCCTGCTCCCACCTCTTGTTTGCTTTTTTCTTTTCATGTTCAAGTCTTGCCAGGAGCCCCTTGTTCATCTGTGCTGGCCTCCTGGCACCTTTTCTTGACTCCTGTACATTGGGATGGCTTGTTCATTGGCTTGCAGGAGGCAATACTTGAAAATCAACCAGATCTCCTGTCATCTATTCTCTCGAGGACCATCTTCCATGGGACTCTTCTAAGCAGATACCTGAACAAGCTGAAGACTCTCCCCTTGAAATGCAGGGTTGCAATTATGATTCTTGTTCTTCTCAGGATTCTGAACTCTACTATCTCATGATTACTGAAGCCAAGGCTGTCTCCAACATTCACCTCCCTGACCAGCCCTTCCCTCTCTACAAGTATGAGGTTCAGTAAAACATCTCTTTGTCAGTTCCTCAGTCACTTCTGTCAGGAAGTTGTCATCGATAAAATCCAGAAACCTCCTGGATTGCTTGTGCCCTGCTTGGTTGCCCTTTCAGCCAATACTGGAGTAGCAGAAGTTCCCCATGAAGACCAGGGCCTGCGACCATTTATTCTTAACACTCTGCATTAATTCAGAAATAACTGGAAAGTTATGACAGTATTAGGCCAGATATTTCAGTGTTACAGACTACTTCCTTCTTGATTACAGGTGATTGACAATACATGTTGTATCAAAATCTGAAGATCTGTCTGAAAGATTATTTTTTTTTTAAAAAAATCAGATATATAGTCTTCAGACTCTATCTCTTAGATGTCTAAACCAAGAAGAAAACACATTATTCATCTTGCAAGCTCTGAAATTCCCATGTTTTTTTAAATTGATTTCTATTTTCTTTTTAGATGTGTTGTTTCATAAACTAGTGTTTATTTGGTCTTGCTGAAATTCTCTTAAACTTTAAAAACCTAGAGTAATTTCCCATGCCTTTGATTTCCTATTTATTATCTGACAAAAGCAAAAGGCAAAGCCTAGTTCATGTCATTCTGACAGTGCAACCTTCCAAAGACTCATGTATAGGATTAACTTCTCTCATGCAAATATTCCCACAGGCTTCAGTACAACTATTTTTGCAAGGAAGTACTCAGTAAGGATTGCACATTGCATATATCTGTTTTCATTCAGGAGAGCAAATACTGGAGCTGAAAAAATACTAACAGTAAACCAAATAATTTTACTACCACTTCTCAAAAAGTGACATCTACATCTGCAGTATCTTAGGTTTGCTCAACTTAGGGGCGGTATCTTGAAGTACAGTGCAGACATGTAAGGAATAGGCAAAGCCTCAGCTGCATAGTTGTATGCATAGCATTTTTCTTTGGCCCTCACATATATTGATCTTGGTTTGTATTTTCTGTGTAAATTTTAGTGAGTTTTAACCTCTTGTAGAAGAGCTGGCAACAATGCAATACTAATCTTATTTATTATTAACTTACATTATTGCAGAACAAGATCCCTGAGAAGCAGGAATATAGTCCAGGTGGCACCATTTTGAATCTTTGGCCCTAAGTTGTTACAACACAGGAACACAATATAAAATAAACTGTTGGTTCCTAAGGGATCTCCAGTATTCTTACTAGTTACTGAACGATAAATCATAATTAAAGCAAAATAAAACCATCTTTATAAGCAGACAAATAAATGAAATTGTAGGAACTACTATTTATAGAAAATATATAAATGAAGAACATGGTTTTTGTCTGCTGCCTATGAATCTCAAAATATCTTTATCTGAAAGCTTTGCCACAGAGTTTTATTTTACCTTTCACATAGTCTGCTAGATAAGGAGCTATTGTAAAAACTGTCACAAACTCAGTTTCTTGCAAAACTCAGTGGATAGAAAGAAATTAACTAGAAATGCTTCCAACCTTAAATAGCTTCCCACAGAAGATCAACAAACAACCACAAATTTATATGGCTTATATTATATCAAGGATCACTGAAACATGCGAATGAATACAGAGAATACAATATGAAAAGCTTCAGAAAAAAATAAGCTCTGAAAAACTACCCTAAGCAAAACTGAAATCCATTCTACTTTGGCAGTCTACTGATGTTTGGAACCATTTGAGTGCACACATTTGCAGTGAAATTATGAAAAAAAAACACCCAAACAATATATTTCACTATAAATTCTTTAATTGACTTACATAGAGTAAAACTGGATTGAAAGTATGACCTCTCAGTTGCATCATCTGACCTGCAAAAAAACTTTTACAATTTTTGAAATGCAGGTATCCCAGAACAGCTGAAAGTGCAAGGTCATTTTCAGAATAATCTGTACATTTTTATCTCTCTTTGAATACAAATATTTTAGGATCATTTTGGTAAATGTGATCAGAGGTTTAAACATGAGATAGTTTGACAAAAGAAGAAAGATTAGAAAAGAGATAGGAAGAGAGAAAAATGAGCTTTACAAAAGCACTTTAAAGTGTAGTTTTCAGCCATACAGGGATTCAATGTCTACTCAATACTAAAAAAGAAAAGGAGGAAGTAAATAGAAAACAAAACAAAACAAAAAAACAAAACAAAAATTATCTTATTTTGTTATATTCTTAAAAGGAAAAAAGAAGAAAAATTATGTAGCAATCTCTCATCTTCTGTATAAAAGGGGGATGAAAGAGAGGAAGAAAATAAAATGACAGAAAAAAAAGAAATTTAAGTTTATTTTTTTGATCAATATCTTTCAAAACAGTCATACATGGACAACTAAAAAAGTTTACATAAATACATATATACATATATCTATGTATACATAAATACATATATACATACATACATATATATGTATGTATGTATGTATGTATGTATGTCTATGTATGTTGTCCTGGTTTTGGCCAGAATAGAGTTAACTTTCCTTGGGCTGAGAGGGAGCACGGGTGAAGGGCTGGGTCCTGATCGATCATTGGAACATTCCGTGTCATGTGGTATCAAAGCTCAGCATATAAGCAGGTGCGGCTGTGCTCTCTCACGTGCCTTTTTTGGGGGTTTTGGTTTCTGGATCAGCTGGGCAGAGTTCTCTGGTGTGGTCAGATCGCTGCTGGGATGGGCTCTGTACTGGTCACTGCTCAGTGAGCCACTACTGCATTTTGCCTGTTTTGGACTACTATTGTCATTGTTGTTTTTGTTAGTATGTTGGGGTTTTTTAATTTAACCTAAAAAAATGACTTGCCACGTGGCTATTGGCTACTGGCTGAATTCAAACCACAACAGTTTATACATGTATATATCTAAACTATATATACACATATATAAATATACATATATATTTCTACAGCACTGAAAACTCTTTTGTTAGTTGACATATCACCTTTACACTAATCTATTCTGCTTTAGATATAGAGATATACAAATATATAAATATGTAGATATATAGATATATAGTCACAAACAAACATGTGTGTGAGAGGCTGAACATGTACATATATGTACCAAACATATACAGTGCATTTATTTTAACAGTGGTTGACTGCAATTTAGAACTCATGTATAGAGCTGTTTCTTCTCTGCAGAAAAGCTTTAAAAGGGATGACATACATGTCTGATTTTCTGAGAAATGTCCACATACAGTTCTTTTCTATGTCAAAGTAATTGAACTGTAATGTATGTGTTGATGCTTATATGTCATATATATTTGTGTGCATGTTTACCTTACATATGCATCTATGTATGCAATGCATGCTTGAGAATTACCATATACATAATCAGAGGTAAATATAAATTAACATATGTATACTTTTTAATGATAATTATATAATCCTTCTATCCACAAACGTGAGTTTATTCAGTCCCACCAGATACACAGGCCTTCTGTTTCCAGCTTGTCCAAATTAAAACCAAACCAAAACAAGAGATACCTACAAGATAGCTTCTACCTACAACAACAACAACAAAAGTATAGTTCTCTTAAATGTTGAGATCAAAGGTCCTGGAAAAGTGTGTCCTTGGATGGGAGTCAAGGACATCATTTTCATACTTCCATACTTCCAGGCTGCTCCAGGAGATGGTAGACCTTCAGTTTAGTCACCCCTGAATGCCTGGCTGATTTAGATATACATCCATCCTTACATCTCTCATCTTGTTGTTTTAATAAGTTTTTCCTTCTCCCTTCAATAAAAGGTCCATTGAATGCAGCCCTAAACCGGTCCCCACCACGCTTTCATTAGATTAACTCTCCCTCACACAGACAATAGGCTTTTAGGTAGTGCTGGCCCATTTATACAGAATAAAAGGACCAGGGAAGGAGCAAAGATCTCATATCCTGTACTTTGTAATGGAGAAATCAAATTTCAGTAATGAGTAACAACTCATAATGGAAAGTTGTTTTACATACAATATGCACATACACACACGGTAAACAGCCAGATGTTGTAACATATTATCTTATAATGCTTTTCAGTTTGACACAAATGAAGTTTATTTCATGATCTAGATCACACAATTATACATTTTACAAAGGCTTGCTTCAGAATTATGCTTATTAATTTTATTAATTAAGACCTGAACCAGGCAGAAATTAAAAAAAAAAAAAAAAAGAACTTGATGAACCTAATTTTTTTTTTTCAAATGTAGGAAAAAGCCCTCTTATTTTTCTTTTCTGTGAGAAATTTCTTTTTCTTTGTTTAATGAACAGAATTGGTTTCAAATTGCCAATCTTTTCAAAGACTTTTTCTTATTTAATTATTGTTCATTTTGCTGCCCTAATTTTCCCTTCTTTCAAATGCAGTATTCTGCCCAATTAAGCTATCTTTAGGCATAGAAGCTTAGCAAATTATGTTTGTCAGGTGGGCTCTCCCAAGCTTTCAGTGCTCTACTTCCAGCAAATGAGTGCAAATAACAAACACACTGGCAGAAACAAGTTTCAGATTCAGCAAAAGCTTGACTGACAAGGATTAGACATAAGAACATAAATTTCTAGCTTGGAAAATAATCATTAGTGATCAGTAACAAAATAAATGTTACAGCTAGCTAGAGCAATTACCATTGGAACAGGAAATATGTGAAAGAAAATTTCCTTCATCCCACACACAAATGGGTCAATCTAAAGCATTGCCATTTCTTATCTCCACTTCAAGTTCTCTTGAGGCCACTCAGCATCTGCAGTGAATGGGCTCAAGAGCACAAAAGATTAGGTACTGCACTTCATCCTCTATAACAGAAAGTATGGCCAAAGTGTTTCCTTTTGTCTCTGCTTAGCTGGTGGTCCTATCAAATGATGTTGATTGCCAGCTCTGGAGTCCTCAGTTCAGGAAGACATGGACCTGTTGGAATAGGTCCAGAGGAAGGACACGAAGATGATCAGAGGGGTGGAGCATCTTCCTTATGAGGACAGGCTGAGAGAGTTGGGGCTGTTCAGCCCAGAGAAGAGAAGTCTCCGGGGAGACCTTATTGCTGCCTTTCAGTACTTAAAGGGGGCTTATAAGAAAGATAGGAACAGATATTTTAATAGGGTCTGTAACGATTTAATAGGGTCTGTAAGGGTTTTCATCTAAAAGAGGGTAGATTTAGACTAGATAGAAGAAAGAAATTTTCTACAGTGGGGGTGTTGAAACACTGGAACAGGTTGCCTAGAGGGGTGTGTCATGTTTTGAACTCAGCTGGTAGCCAGTTGCCACGTGGCCAGTCATTTACTCCCTCTCTACCCCCATTGAAATAGAGGACAAAAAAAGAAATTTGTAGGTTGAATAAAAAAAGATTTAGTAATAGTAACAAAACAACAGCAACAATAGTAAATCCAAATGGATAAAATACAGCAGAAGTTCACCAACCAGGGACTAGTACACAGACAGCGCACCAGCAGTGATGCCGATCGCTCCAGAAACCCCATCACGCCAACTGGGAAACCAAAACCAAAACGGCGTGTGAATGAGCATGCATTTGCCTATATGCTGAGCATGACATCACATGATATGGAATACTCAAAGACTGATCTGGGCCTGGCCCTCTAGCTGTGCACCCTCTCAGCCCAAGGAAAGTTAACTCTATCCTGGCCAAAACCAGGACAAGGTGGTAGATGCCCCATGCCTGGAAACATCCAAGCTCAGACTGGATGTGGTTCTGAGCTACCTTGTCTAGTTGAAGATGTCCCAGTTCATGGCAGGGGGAGTGGACTAGATGGCCTGTAAAGATCCTTTCTAACACAAACTATAATTCCATGATTCTATGTTTTTAAGATTCTATGATTCTATGGCTTCATGAGAACAAGTCTTCAACAGCAATACTGGCTTGAAATTTTTTCTTATACTCATCTTCTCCATGCTTTATACTTCTTTTTGCCATAGTATCCCATCATTGTTATTTGTGCTAGCTTTTGTGTTTGTGTGGTGCCATTATGAAGCGGATCAGAGCATCACTATAGTTTACATAAATAGATTGTCTGACCTGAATTCTTTCCCTGACCCAGTTCATAGTCCAGCTGCACAAGTGCAGATGGTGCCATAGCATCAGCTAAGCATCAGTGGGCAATGAGAACACCTGAAGTTGGTACAGTTGCCAAAGCCTGTATCTTGTGAAGGCACTGCATCAAGTATGAGTGCATGAACGGCCTGGCAGATGGTGTGTACCAGCTGAGACTAGGAAAAATACTTCTATCTCCAGTCTAATCCAACAGTTTCTGCCTAGACATTTTGGATTTTTTTTTAATATATATATATATTTGTCCAGTATTTACTCATGCCCAACAACCACATTGTTCATTTTGCATGCACTTCTGCAGTTCACACAAGATAAGTCCAATGTCTCTGTGAAATCTCATCTAAAACAAGGTGACTGCAGTGGCAAGAAGCCACTGAGGATGGATAATCTGAAGGATCACATTATGCTGCTCAGCTACTATGTGGACTGCAGGAGGCACAGCCAGCTTCTTCCTGTATTCCAGAGCAGGTCTCCAACATGAAGTCTGTCTTCCTGCTACACAGAAGCATGTTCAGCAACAAAGCAAGAGGGAAATCTCAATCATTGGTCATAAACAGTGAAAACACTCCTTGAGAAAGATTCCTTCTTTCCTCTGAACTCTGTTTTCATTTTGCTGTGCATAACCAAATATTTTGGTTACTGCTTCCATCATGTGCCTCATTAAAGGAACAAAAGTTGCCCCCCCTGCAAGCAGTTGTCCAGGGATATTTGAATATTAGAAGTTAGAAAGCCTGAACATTACAAGGCTTAGAGAAATTCTGGGTTCAGCCTCGTTATCCTCTTGACATGTAAGTATGAGCGAAACAGAGTGCTAGTTACTATGCTCGAAAATGATTGACAATAAAAACGTGAAGATTAAGAGGGATGAGAAAAAGAAATTTAGCCATTCAAATGCTACAGTAGCAAATTCTCTTTTATGTAATGCCCTTAATGGTATAATTGAGACATTCCAACATAATACAGTTCATATTGCAAACCCTGAGACAAAATAGTATTCCTCACATTATGAAGATTTATTGTAGAGAAGAACAGCCTGGTGGGTTGGGACTTGTGTCTTTTCCAATGGCACTTTATAGAGTGTAGTCTCAAATGTTCTCTGGCTCACTTAATCCTGAAACAATAGGCAGAAAAGGCACTTTGAGAATAAACCGGAATATTTATCCAGCCACCTTCACCTAACTGAATGCTGTTAACAGCTTCTTTACATTCAGGCTTCCTCTCTCGAACCTTGATTACCCAGAGAGCTTGAAAAATCAAATAGCTAGACTAAGTAGTCTTTCCAGTTGTGTTCTTACCTACAAGGTGCTGTACATCTTCTTTCCATTTGCACTTGCCAAAGCAGTTTTAAACTCCTGATATTTGTGACATTTTGTGTTTTTCTAACTCCCTTGAAATATTCTATTTACTACACCGAAAATATTCTGGCTACTTTGAATTTACCTTGCTAACTAGGGTTCTGCATATTTCTTACTCATTTCTCTGAGGCTCAAGGCTGATAACAATGTCTGTGGTTGATTGTTAACAGCAGAGTCACAGTCACAGAGGATTCACAGAGAACAGACTGAAACGCTACAATTTATGCTTTCTGGAGGAAGCTCCTCTCATGGCAATTGTCAAATCAACACATACTGTTATTTGATCATCACACACACACATTTTTCTAGACAGGAACTTCTTTCTTTTTGAGGAGAACTTCATCTCCAGCCCACCATAGGACAATGAAATGCTTTTCATTCTAAATATCTTATCTATAAAACAAAATTCATTTGAGATGTAGCTGATGAAATCCAACATATATCTCGGTGTAATCCTGTTGCTAATTTTATAGTCACTGCATTAAAATGATGATTCTTATTATCACTGCTACACCATTTATTTATCAGTAGGGGTGGTAGCATGGCTGTTGCAGGTTTCTTCCTTGATGTTATCTGTATTCGTGCATAATTCTAACCTTATTTTTCAGGTTGCCGCCTATACGCCATGTCTTGGGATCTGACCACTACTCAGTTCTCAGCAATAGATACCAGCATGCTATCTATGCCTCCAACTTTTTTTTTCCCCCTAAAGATGGCCGTATCTTCACTTGGGTGCTGCAAATAGAGTCAAGGGGGGAGAAATCCACCTAGAAGGCTTTTTCAGAGGCCAGTCATAGAAGTACCTCAGCATACTAAAAAGCAGCACTCCTACCTTACAGCTCCCACTGAGATCTGAATTTAGTCAATGCTGCCAGAAATTGATATTGAGGGAAGCAACAGTTCTCCTCCGTGAGAGGCTGAATGGCATACCCTCCCTTCCCCTGAGCTCAGCAGCAACTTGCAGTAACTACCTCGTGCAATAATGAGCTGTTTCTCTGAATCCTGAGGTCAGCAAGACCGGTTAGCCTCTGCCTTGCGCTAAAGCTGTGAGTCTTCCAAATGAGAGCCACACCACCACATGACATTACCTGTGGCGTGGGGGAACAGCGGGCAGTCACAGTGAGAGGAGAGGCTGTAGCAGTCTGGGCATGCTCAGGAGGGAAAACAGAGGCACAGAATGCATGGCCACAGGTACCACCAAAATCAGGAAGCAGGTGAAGGAAAGATTAGGTAAGAGAGAATATTTCTAAGAATTACTATGATAAAGAGGAACAACAGATTTGGAAAATATCTGTATCACATCATCTTCCTTATAACAAAAATTTTCTAGAAAGTTTGTTAATCACACTGTTCTGAAAGAGCATTGCTACTCTTTTGGGAGATCAGAGATCACTAACATTTTCTGAAACATTTCATTTGATTCCCCTTTAATGGCTGTCATAGTCCCTCATCAACATTTAATTCACTCTGCCTGTTCATAATCCGATCATATTTTTTAGAAACAACAAAGTGAAATCTGAAAGATAACACCTGAAAGGGACCTTCAGGTATCCGAAGAACTATTGCACTGCTGCACGTAATAGTCATCATTTTGTTTCAAAAATTTCCAAAAATTATATGTTGTTTTACAGTTTTAAAAAGATCAGAAGAATTAAAAGATATGATTACAACATTGCAGAGTGTCAAAACGGTATTTTCAGATCTGCATAAGAGATTTGGATGTTAAGAGTGTAATCACCAGCAATCCCTTTTAGTACAAGTGGGTGTTCATATTTCCTACATACCTCTCAAACCCCAGCTCAAATATTTAAAGCGCTACTTTAATCTGAATTTGAAGCATTTGGATAAAACATATCTATAAATAAGATTTGCCTCCCAAGTAATCCAACACCCTTAGTTGAACTCCACAATTAACCAGTCTGTTCCTATGTGTTAGTTTTTCTTAAAAATAACCAGTTTATTGGCATAGTAGAGAAAAATCAGAGAGGGGAAAAAAGCTCACAAAGCAAGGCAGATTAAACAAAATTGTACCGATTTAGCATTTCATTACGGAACATGCTGTTGAGTAGGCCCCAAAGCATTAATAGCCTCTCTGAGGTTTTGTTTTCTCCCTGTCTGGCTTTAATAGATTTAATGATCCCAGAACATGTTTTTAAATTATCTTTCTCTCCCAGCTAAACTTCTTCAAGAAAAGATGTTGGCAAGGCAAAATATTGTGAGCCATTTTCCCTAAAATTTGGTATTACATGTTGAAGTATGTAATACAGTAATTACCTAAAGGATTACTACACCAGAATAGGTACAAAAATATCCGAGATTACCGATTACCATGCAGATTTTTTATTTTAAAATTTTCTTATGCTCCTCATGCCCACAACAAACACAGCTGTCCTCTTCTGGCACTTGTCTGTTATCACAAATCTAGAATACCTTCTTTTTTTTTTTTTTTTTACCAGAATCTGCCACAATAGGTCTTCATCCTTCCTAGAGATATTAACTTGGGAATGTAACTGTAACATAAGAAGAAACTGGTAAATCAGATTTTCAGATCAGGTGAAAAAGGAAAGTTGCCCCTGTGTTAAAACACTAATCTGGGAATGACTTAATGCTTGATTGTGTGAAAGATGCACTGCGTATTTTAGGCAGAACCTTTTTTCCTCAGTGTCCCATTTCCCCATAGATAAAGTAAATACTTCTTGGCACTTGCTAACGTGTGATTTCTAATGGCTTCCAGCTAAGATGAGACACAACTGGAATTATTTAGCTGCCAAAGTGAAATATGTCTGGACTGGCCAGAACACTATTCTACAACTATGCCTTTATTTCAATAAATACATAACTCTGGTAAATGCATCTGGAAGCTTGTAAGTGTCTGAAATCAGCTGTGTACTTATATGTTTCTGCAAGAAAGCTACTTTTTCCTCTTTTCTTTGACTAAATATCTCTAAAATGATCCTGAAGGTTAGTGGGTGTCATATTCATAATGAGGAATAATGAGAAACCTATCATATCATCTGGAATAAGAAACATTTCCCTGTTAAACTCATGGTGGTCTGTACATTATAGGCTGATTTTCTGTAGCTGAGAGAAGGGAGACGAACTGCCTCATCTCATGGCTAACCATCACAAGTTGTTTTTTATGGTAAGTTAAATGAAATCTTCAGTATTGTTCTCACTGTCAGCCCTTCTCCCCTTCCCTGTTCCAAAGCCTTTTTTGCCTTCCCTAGAGCTGCCTTGTGTCCCTTCTCTTTGCTCTTTCACCCTAACATGGAAACTCTCAGCAAGCATCAACAGCAGATACAAAGAACTGAAGCACACTTCAAGGAACAGGAAGAGCATTTGAACTATTGTTGACCCTTTATTCTTGCCTCTCCAGGATAAGTGCTTCTGACTTGGGGAAAAAAAAAAAAAAAAAAAAAAAAAGGTTTTCTGGATTGCCAGTTTAGTTAGCTGTAGAGTTACAGTACAAAAAAATCACATAATCCTCTCTCAATCAATTAAAGGAGATTTGAGAACTTCCGTACGCAAATGTGTATTATATCTTTTCAATACAGGCTCATGCTTATTGAATATTTTAGCATGAACACTTGTTGTATGTTAAAGAACAGAAAATTGAAAGAAAACTCAGTGCTATAAAAAGCTTTAATGATAAGGTTGTTGAAGCTATGCTGGGTCAGCTGCCAGTAGACAGAGGAGACAGGACAACCACAGAACACCTTGATTTGAGAGAACTGACAGAAAGAGGCATGGTGAGGTGGATGGTTTTGAATTTGAATTTTTTCTAATCCCTGATCCCTCTGTGTGTCTGATACCATCCTCTTTCTGCACTGAGTTCAACTCATATCCATCCATTGATTCCTCTTCTTTTATATGTATTGGGTCTGATCCAAATCTGAAAGAAATCTAAGGAAACGCTATTTGATCCTATGGAATAAAAAATATTCTGATATGAATAGCATAAGAAAAAAATATATATATAACAGAGCTGCTTTAGCTCCCATAAAGCTATCTGACAAGATAAGCCCTGAGGATACAAAAAGCCTGAACAAGCCCTCTGCAGTTTCCACTACCTCTTTGGAACCTCTGCATCAGTTGTGACAGCTATTTCCACCTTTTACTACTATAGATGCTTTATACCCCATATTCCTCTTTGTTTTTCACTTACTTCTTCAACCTCACTCATTTCCTTTATTAAAAATTTGAAAGCAGTGTTTGTAAATATATCCATCATTTGAGCAATAAACCTAATGATAAACATGAGTTGTTGAACAGATTAGCTTTTAGTTATGATGGTGACTTTCCTGCTTTTTTCAGAGAAAAACAAGACAGCTGCTGTCTTTAATGTTCTATTTTAATTTCATACTTTTTATGATTTTTATAGTTATCTTAAGAGCCAGTAAATTACTCTTACAACAAAAATACATTGCAAAGATAATTATATTACATAGAAGAGCATATATTTATGCTCAGCAAAATAAGTAATGTGTTATCAATGCTGTATGAATAGTTTACAAAATACTAAGAAAGTATATTTAGAGAATTGACGTGCAACAGATTCTTTACACGTAATATCTTCATACTTTCTTAGTTACAATTTCTTAAACATATTTTCTTACTTCTTGGGCTGAAATGAGACACAAAAAAGTAATGAAAAAAAAAATCAGTCTTCACTAGAAGGATAAAAATGTCATCATGGTGTGGGTGTTAAATGTATATTTTCATGTGTTTGGTCAGACAATATATAATGAAAGGTATCACAAAAAAAAAGTCATAGTTTATGGAAAAATTGCATATATCCATCTACAAGACATTTATATTAGTTCTACAGAGCATTCTTACTGAAAACCCCACGTTATGTATAAAATCAATAAAAATTATTTGAGGACTGTAAAATGGTCTGCTCTGAAACACTCAAAGAGTTCTATCTCTTTTGCTCACAAACAAGTTAAAAAATTATAAGGAGATGATTTGATCATACTGAATAAGTGGCTGGATGGCAAGAAAATACTAGATATCAAAAGTTCTAGAGATCAAATATGCATACTATAATAAAAAATCATCTTTATACAAGCTCATATTGTTGAACTCACTAGAGAACATCAGATAGCTAGATAAAATTCTGTGTGTAGTGTCATACAATAGGTGAATGCTAAGTGATCTAACATGCCACAGAATTATAACTATTCATGTTTGTTTTCATAATGTGTATGTTATACATACATAAGTATGTAAATAGGCCTTCTTTTTCGGGAGATTTAAGAATGTAGTTGTTCTTCACTCAATTCCAAGGAGAAATTGTGCAAGATGCCACGTCAATTCTATTTACTCTTTGCAGACGCACTTTAAAATTAAGGGAAATAATTATTTTGCTCTTTACTGTTTTCCTATGGTATGACACTACAGAAGAATTTGATTAATTTTGCCAGGATTTATTTGTATACTTGTTTCAAATGTGTCTCTTTATAGAATAGTTAACATATCTCAAAACCAAAACAAATCAATAGACAAATCAGGTAACACATTAAAAGTTATTACTGCCTAGTTGAAAATAACAAAATTTATATGTTGATTATCAGGTAATCAAGGAGAAGGTTACATAATACCAAAGAAAAACTAAAAAAAACCAAAACAAAACCAAAAAAAACCCAAACCAAAAAAACCAACCCACTAAAAATAAGTTGCAAGATATAAATAAAATGATCATGTGAGAAATCAGCTTATCTTACTCTCTAAAATGGGATAAATGTCTTGATTTTACATTACCAGGTTCAGACATTTCAGAACTTTAGGGATTTCACCAAAAACAAAGCAGGCAGCAAGACGGGCTAAAGACTGGAACTGAGGTGTTAGTAGTTCTCACTGTCTCCATCTTTATCCCACCTTTAGAAGACAGTTCTGAACATCTTGATGAGTGTCTGCACTGTGATATTTTTTCTTGATAGTGATACCAATGCATGTGGTGCATTGTTTTCCAGAGACAAATACTCTTATACTCCCTAGCCATGGTCCTGGGTAGCAACAGCAATGAAACATCACTGTCACTGGGTGTACAAATGACAAGGAAAAATATACTGTCTGCCACTTCAGACATATATCCATAACCAGTAGACAATCTCTTTTTCACAACACTTCTAAAGCTTCATGTCTACTCTTCTTCTAGGCTTTGCTTTAATACATAGTTGAATGTAAAAAACTTCCTTAGATATTTGACTAATGCAAGCAAACTAACAGCTTTTGTAGAATTTGAATCGAATGAGGGCAGGTATAGCACCGAGGAACATGTGTATGTTAGCAATTTTTCACCACAAAACATTTCTCTGCTCCTGTACAGGTTGTATAATCATATGCGAATTGAAATATGGGGGGGAAAAAAACCCTCCCTGCCTTTGAGAAACCTATGAGGACCTTTCTGAATAGAAAGAATACATTCCCTCAGCAAATTCAAAGTTTCTACTGGAAAAGCAAATTAGATGGACAGGGCATTTACCCGTTCTTTCTCAAACTCTGTTCCTGAGAATGAGTCCAAAAACATTATCTTCTTCTATAGACTAAGTCAACAAAATGGGATGTTCTTGCTACAGAAGTGATATTCTCTGCCAGTGTTTCCTCAGCCTGCAATAGCAACAAAGCTGCAGATCAGGGAGACTGGCTTATGCTTATCATTTTTTACATTAGAAAATTCTCAAAATCTCTTACTTCCAAAACCTTTTAAAAGCCTGCATATGGGTTATAAAAAGGAAGGAAAAAAAAGAGAAAGACTTTTTGTACAAGACAGAGTGACAAAAAGTAATAAAACCCAAAGGAAAGTTTTTAATTCCTGTCACCTTTAATGCCAGCTTGGCATTAAAAGTAATAGCTAAGACTAGAATATAACAAGCCCTTAAAAGGTTCTTTGGCAGACACCAGAAGAGAATTCCACCTCCCCTCTCCTTGCCTGGCGGGTTTCCCATTGCAGCACCCCCCTGGCTGAAGCAGGGCAGGCAACAGCCAAGGCAGTCCTTCCCTGCACATGCTCCCCGTGAATTCCCCACAGAGTAGTCAGATTTGCATAATGTGGCCTTGGAGTGGACTAACTTGAAAAAAATCTGTATCTAGACTTCAATTCAGGTATGGCTTTAAATATCTATTCAGACTCCTGTAGTATCAAGGTCTTCTGCATCTACTTTTCTGAGAAGAAACTGCCCTGAGAACAAACCATTCTCTGATTTCTGGTATTTTGAAGAGGTTGTATGCACGTGCATGGGAGATGAATGGTCTAATCCCTTCATGTAACATCAGATTTCTTCTGGAAGTACAAATGCCAAGATATCAATCATTCTGCCCAGCTCTTAAAGAAATAGTGGGTATATTCCCTCAATTAAAAGAAAATCGCTTTATTTTTGTCCACTATCTTGAAGGCAGCAGCTGACTCTCAGGACTGTTATGTTCTTTGTCTGTTCCTCAGTCCTAGAAAACTCAGCTTCTGTGCCTGCCAAGGTATCAATACCACCTGGGGAGTAGGAGGAATGCTGCTCCATTTGAGAAGCAGCAGCTGGATCCCCATCTCTTCCAGCCTCTCAGATGCAGAATGAAAGCAAGACTTGTTCTGCGTAGTCCCTCTAACCCAGGACTCACAGACCAGACTCCCATCCAACTGTGAACAGACTCTGAGCAGGCTCTCTTCCCTCCCTCCTTCTCCCTGGCTTTGGAAAATTCTGCTTTGTCTGCATTGTTAAGAAGCTTGACCCAGGCTTTGGTTTATATCATATGCAAACCAAGGACATTTTTACATGGAAATCATAAACTTAAATGGTGTTTGGTTCAGCTTGAATATTTTAGATTCTGACAATAGTTTCTGTTGGACTGTCCATGGTACATATTTGCAGAGTGTTTTCTCAGTCCAAGCCAGTTTCAGTAGAAGTGCTACACTTTGTAGCTGCAAAACCAAGCTTCATTTTTCAGTTAATAATACACAAAAAAATCCCCAAAACAATCATAAGACGGAAACTAGGTAAGCAGTCTGTATTGTATTTACACCAGCTCTAAGTGCAACTCTGGACAAGGTACTATTATTGCTAAAAATAATACTCTGCTTTGGTTTATGTTGCTTTTATGCTTGAGTCCTGACCTTGACATTAAACATAGCTTGTTGGGATCCCAAGGAAATTTTTTTATTAATCCAGTCACACCGAAGTTTTCAATTTATAACTTCTACTATTAGCTTTTATTCTTTACAAAGGTTATTTTTATTGTTGGTTCTATATAGCAAGTGCTATTATTTCAACATGATTGGTATTATGATTTTAGAATGTCTTAAATTATAGTTTTCTGGAACCATAACTTCTGATGGAAAATATATAAAATGCCACAGTCTTTAACAACACTCTCCCTTACAGGTCTCCATCTCTTGACATTAAGATATTTAGCAGATTCTGAATACTTCCTGCAGCTTGGGGAAAATTCAGCTTTTCGAATGTGGAAATTAAAAATTTGGTGAGAGAGGAGAGACTGTAATTTAGCGAAATGTACCACAGGTCATTCTAAGTAACAGCAGTAAATGACATGAAGGATTAGAAATTAGAACAATTTCATAACATCAATGGCCTTTTTATGAGTAAATTGCTCCTCTGTGGGTTTGTGTACTGACCAGGAAAAAGATATGACAAAAATGATCTTTTTATGTCCTTTTAAAATGATAAAAATAAGATAATCTCCAGGTGGTCTTTTTTTCATAAATCACTTTTAAGCTTAGTGGCTACCCTGTGTTGTGTTCTGACATCTTGACAATAAAAACGTGCTTATAACGCTCCGGCGGGGTTTGTTCTAAAGCCTTTCCCTACTGTTAAGCAGTAAATCAGTGACTGACAGGATTCCTAACCTGCCACCTCCTGCCAGGGTGACATTAAATTTACACTATGTACTGTAATCTCCTTCCAGCTACCTAATAAGGACAAGAGAAAAGTCACTTCTAGGTATCCCAGATTCCAAAGCTTTGGATAGTTGCTTCACAAAACTATGCTAGTACAGTGTTAGAAGGCACCTCATCTCAAACTGTCGTGACAGTCTGTTAAATTTACTCCACCTTAATCAAAGATGGAAAAGTGTTTAAAATTATATACAGACACTGTACAAAATAATATTCACTTTTGCATACCTGTAGAGGAATATATCTGTGCCTCTATATTGCTGTGTCTGTGCATATATTCATCTATCAATATAGAAAATTATGAGGATTGCATTGTCTCAAGACCTATGTGGCTCACTACATGTGGGAGGGTTACCCCTAACTTTGTGGGAGTGATTGTATTCTGAGCATGGCTGATTTTCCCCCTCTAGCAAGCTGGATTCTGATACTACTGAGACATAAATAAAAGGACATGATAGAATACTGACCCTCTTGCTGTGCTGCTAAACTTTTCATTAGCCTCTGGAAATAACTGGTAAACACACTATTACTCACTGCAGTGTCCTGTCCAGAGCTGGGAGGGGAAGAGAAGGGAGGGAAGGGCCTAGAGTAAGGGCACAGTCTTGTCACAGGAGGGTGAAGGGCAGGCTTCCAACAGGATTTCCTGGACAAATGATCATCTGCCTTGTAGTATCACAGGGTCACAGAACAGTTGGGATGGGAAGAGACCTTTGGAGATTGCCTAGTCCAAACCCCCTTCTCAGAGCAGGATCAGGTAGAGCAGGTTACCCAAGACTGTGTCCATTTTCTTTACTTTCCCCCAATCAATCACTACAATATGCCTGTGTGTCTCGTATTTTGGAGCCTAGAACTGGATCCAGCACTCCAGCTGTGTCTCACCAGCACCAAGCTAGTGGGAAGGATCCCCTCTCTTGACCTGATCCTTCTCATGTGTCTCAGGATGCTGCTGGCCTGTTTGGCTGCAACAACACATTGTTACAGCTCACGTTCAACTCGCTGGCCACCTGGACCCCAGGTCTTTTTCTAGAAAGTGGTTTTGCAGCCAGTTGGCCCCCAGCATGTACTGCTGCATGGGGTTATTCCTCCCCAGTGGCAGGACTTTGCACTTCCCCTTGTTGAACTGCATGAGGTTCTTGTCAGCACTTCTCATAAAATAGAACTTAGTTTATGGGCCTGTGGAAAATTATGGGTATAGGCTAAGTACCCCTTACAATTCTTGTGGGAAAACTGAGAGAATATTGTAAAGACTGAAGCAGTCTCACTGTGCCTTTCTTTGTTATGTTACAGAATATTCTTTGAACTAGAATAGAGCAATGACAGCAGCTTCATCACTGATCAACCTTGGTCAGGCCAGCACTGACAATTTTTTAACATGTTTTAAGAACAGAGCAACAAACAGCAGTTCTTTATATTATTTTTACTTAATGACACTGGATATAGATTCTTACGCCTCAACAGATTCCAATTGGCTCTACCACAGCTCCACTTCAGTAAATTTATCCTCAGCCAAGTATCAAAGGTCAAAAGTCTAGATCCTCATTAATAACACATATAACAATTTTATAGTGTTATGAAAAAGAAGATAAAAAGATTGAGGTGAATATCTACTATTTTAGCAGCTATATAACTCCAGAAACTAAGTTAAGAAAATTCATTACTTTGATTGCACAACTAAACACTATAAGAAAGATTTTTCTGTGTGAGCTATATCCAGTTTAGAATCAGCTCCTCCAAGTGACAGTCAACACAGACATAAAGGCTTGGCCTTAAATCTAATGATCTTAATTTATTCCAGCAGAATCCAACAGCAGTAATGTTAAAGTGAGAACTGGGCTTTGACTCTTGTTTTTTCATGCCATGCTCAGCAGATTAATTTACAAGGACTATTTTAGAAGCAGGAAGAACCATACACTTCTCAGTTCTGTCCAGGCTAGAGATTTCCTGGGATGAAGGTGAAAGAACCTTAGATCTGCTGTGGCTTTAAGCAATTCTATCTCAAGCCTGTCTAATTCTTTTGTTTCCCCCTAGAAAAAGAAAAGAGGAAAAAAACTGATTTCACATCCAAGCCTATTTTAAAAATGATACTGAATAGCTATACTGGTTAATTACAGTAGGTATGGATCCAACTTGAATTCCAAACCGTTCAAGATTACTTGATTTTTTTTTATTTTTTTTTTTTCCTTCTGGAAGTGCTTTCAGTTCTGATAGACATCTTCAATAAATTATAACATTGATCTATACTTTACATTTGAACATTAAAACTGAATGTACAATGTGTTTATGTGTGCACACATGTATGAAGTTGTTGCATGCAATCTCATTTTGGAATTCAGCCAGCTTCTAAATAAGATTTTTCTTGACCATGGTCGGGCTTAAGAAGAATACACATACATTTTATACATACATGTGTATGTATATATATACATATACTAATTTATACCTACCTATACCTATTAATACATACATCCATACACTATATGTAGTGTGTATATATATATTGTTTATACTTACACATGTTTTGTGCACTTATAAAGAGAGAGAAGGAGAGAGAGGGGAAAAGGACAGAGGCAGAGGTCTATGAGTGAAAAAATGGAAAGAAGCCTTCATGGGTCCCAAGTTTCCCAACCTTCGAAGCCTTTACAGGGTAACTTTGGTTTAGATGAGCAATATGTTGAACTATTTATTTTCCCACCAGGACAACAGCAGGCTTTTGAAAGATGTTTAAATCCTATTCTTCAGCAGCAGCAGCAGCTGTGACACAAGATCTCTGGAGGAAGTGACTTTTGGAATTCACTCATACTTCTGTCTGTCTGTTCTTGCAATCTGATACTATATTGCATTTTATCTTCAGCTGCAGTTCCCTCATGATTTTCCTCCATTTTTTTTCCACCTTCCAGCTTTACTTCCTCCTTTGTCCTTCTGCAGTCTCCTTTCCCCCATAAATGTACAAACCACTTTTTTTTGGTCCTTTTTTTTTTTTTTTTTCTTCCACCCACTAGGTTCTGTACTCAAGACCTTCAAAGGGAACTAAGCACAGCTATCAATTATGCTCATTTCCCCATCTGAAAACACAGGGCAGAGAAAACATGAGTGGAGGTCTCCCTTGAGACAGAACTATGAACCTGAATCATGAGACAAATGAGAATGTATGAATGTGGCCAGGTCATATCATTGAGTGAAAAAAAGAAGGTTTTGCAAGTTTAGAAAGTAGATCACAGCATAATCTCAGTAGTATTTCAGATGGGTTTTTTAAAATTTTTTTTCATCATACTAAGTTGATTCTTTTTCTGTAAACATGCAGTCAGATCAAAGCAAAATAAAATGTTTCCTGATCTTTTTTCCTATGTAATCTAAGTATTTGTCAAAGTTGTAATGTTTTTGGAAGTTTTAACTTTTTTTTTTTTTTTTCTTTTTAATTTTCTCAAAGAACTATACCTCAGAGGATCATAATCTTTAATATCTATATTAATTATTTTTTTTCTTCTAGAGTTCATGCCTCCACAATCCTGATAGTACTTTAAAATAGTTTTATGTAGTTCTACTGCAGCTTGTTCTCTAGAGTGCAAATCTTAGGCAACAATTTTCTGTGATCCTAATGAAAATCTATATCTGTCACTCTGAAAAAATTACCTAAAATGACACGTCAAAAGCTAATACTTCAGCTTTCAGAAACTATGCAAATAGAGATCCTAAATGTAGTATGCCATAATTTTCATGAAATCAGCTGCACAGCACTTACATTTATGGAGATAAATACATATTAAAAACATGCACTGGTTCTCTAGGCTAGTGTGAGATGTTCTTTCTGCTGCACTCAGTCACTACAAATTCATGTCTCAGCTCTGTGAGATGGATCTGAACCTAATGAAATAAAGTGACAGTTTTCTGCATCCTAGGTTATATAAACTTGACAGGAATGTTTCTTTGTTTATGTATATGTCTGGAGATTATATAAATAAAGTGAAAAGGAAAATACTAGGTTAAGATAAATATCCTCCTGAGTATTGATGATAAAGGCAATAACACTTCATACCTTTTATTCAATAGTATCTATCAGGAAGGGAATTGTTCATGATACAGATTAAAGAACAAAACAAAATAGATCCTAAAAGCGTTAAATGAACTAGAAATATCAACAGCAATGTAATATCTTCCTTACTTAGTCTGATATTACACAGTACTTCTCATCCCACTCATCTAATTTTTTTTGAAAAAAAAAACTTTAACTATACTTAATTAATTCAGTGCAGAGCCTATGCAAATATGAAACATCCAAAGCAATACTGTTATCTGTAAAAATTAAGCTTACATAAGCAAAGCAAATATATGTCAGTTCAAGTATACAAACTGGGAACACTAGAGCTGACTGGGGAAAATAATTTGGGGGGGGGGTGTGTTTGTCTCCTTTTCACCTAAAATATAACACATAATCCAGTCCTGTCACTCCTGAGTTATCTGGCAGGAATGCTCCTGAATTACTGTAAATAGCTTGCCATTCCCAATAGAGACAGGTGCAAAATTCAGTCTAAAATGCAGGCTTGTCCTTCTTATCCTACAAGAATTCAGCAACATGTATCGCTATATTACTGAACAATAATAGTTTTTTCTTAGTGTTTTCTCATACTAAAGTGCCCTAAAAATTTATATACCTAGTGAATCTTCAAAGTACCAAAGAAAAGGTAGATTTTGTTCATTTGAGATTTAGAGATAATTAAATTTACAAATGTTTTAGTTACAAAGATATGTGATATTATTATTATTTATTTCAATCTTCCTAGCATATAGAAGATCTAGTCATAGTATGTTGTGCTGAGTACTGTGCAAACACAGACGGAGAACAGTACTTGCTCAAAATTACTAACTTTTGTGGCAGAATGAGAAAAACCAAGAAAGAAAGGAAGAGAAAGAGAATTGTGATTGAACATCCAGATCAGTGGCTTCAGTGTGCACTGGAGAAGCTGCTTCTAAGCATTACAGGAAAGAAGATATTTGATGTAGTTTTGTAAAAAGTTAATTTCTGCAGCATTGATGATATTTATGGCAATATTCCCTTAAATATGGAGGGCAGCCTGGGAGGAACTACACATATATTTGTTAAAAAATGTCTTAAGTGAACAATATGGAGTTACAGCCATGGGTAAGCATATGTGGCTGTCAGTCTGTATAGTAAATGAGAGAATAAAGGCTGTGAATGAGATAAGTCACATAAACATGAATTCAGATGAAAGTATAGATAGTGAATAGATGTATAAGTATGAATCACAGAATAATCTAGGTTGGAAAGGACCTTGAAGATCATCTAGTCCAACCATTAACCTCACACTGACAGTTCCCAACTACAGC
The DNA here is from genome assembly GCF_003259725.1 of Athene cunicularia. Taxonomy (NCBI): domain Eukaryota; kingdom Metazoa; phylum Chordata; class Aves; order Strigiformes; family Strigidae; genus Athene; species Athene cunicularia. The sequence continues at coordinate 42,283,852 of NW_020799097.1, read as the reverse complement.
ATAACCCTCAGCATTATGTCAACCTTACCCTTAAACGCCTCCAGGGATGGGGACTCCACCACCTCCCTGGGCAGCCCATTCCAATGCCCAACAACCCCTTCTGGAAAGAAATGCTTCCTAATATCTACTCTAAACCTTCCCTGGCACAAGTTCAGGCCATTCCCTCTTGTCCTATCACTTGTTACTTGGTTAAAGACACTCATCCCCAGCTCTCTGCACCCTCCTTTCAGGGAGCTGTAGAGGGCCATGAGGTCTCCCCTCAGCCTCCTCTTCTCCAGACTAAACACCCCCAGTTCCCTCAGCTGCTCATCCTACAACCTGTGCTCCAGACCCTGCACCAGCTCCGTTGCCCTTCTCTGGACACGCTCGAGTCATTCAATGTCCTTTTTGGAGTGAGGGGCCCAAAACTGAACACAGGAATCGAGGGGCGGCCTCACCAGTGCCGAGGACAGGGGTCAGATCCCTTCCCTTTCCCTGCTGGCCACGCTATTGCTGACATAAGCCAGGATGCCCTTGGCCTTCTTGGCCCCCTGGGCACACTGCTGGCTCCTGTTCAGCCGGCTGTCAATCAACACCCCCAGGTCCCTCTCTGACTGGCAGCTCTCCAGCCACTCCTCCCCAAGCCTGTAGCGCTGCTGGGGGTTGTTGTGGCCCAAGGGCAGCTCCTGGCATTTGGCCTTATGGAAACTCCTCCAGTTGGGCTCAGCCCATGGCTCCAGCCTGTCCAGGTCTCTCTGCAGAGCCTCCCTACCCTCGAGCAGATCAACACTCCCACCCAACTGGGTGTCATCTGCAAACTGACTGAGTGTGCACTCGATCCCCTCGTCTAGATCATCAATAAAGATGTTAAACAGGAGTGGCCCCAACACCGAGCTCTGGGGGACACCACTCATGACCGGCTGCCAACTGGATTTAACTCCATTCACCACAGACCTTTGGGCCCGGTCATCAGCCAGTTTTTTACCCAGCAAAGCGTGTGCCCATCCAAGCCACAAGCAGCCAGTTTTGCCAGGAGAATGCTGTGGGAAACGGTGTCAAAGGCCTTACTGAAGGTAGACAACATCCACAGCCTTTCCCTCATCCAATAAGCAGGTCAGCCTGTTGTACAAGGAGATCAGGTTTGTCAAGCAGGACCTGCCTTTCATAAGCCCCTGCTGACTGGGCCTGAGCATCTGGTTGTCCCGCACACCTTGTGTGATGGTACTCAGGATGAGAATATTATAGTCAAATTTACAGCTTGGGAAATTGAACCTGGATCATTATTTTGAAGTAGACTCTAAGTGAGGATAGTTTGCCTTCGGTAGGATAAAAAGGAAAGATATTACAATGTTAAAGAGAGAACAGCAAAAAGAGACAAGTTTGATTTCAACTAATTTTAGACATCTGCAGCATGAATATTTAAATATGAGCTAGTGCTTCAAGAGATATAGGAATTATGCAGAAAAAAAAAAAAAATTTGTTTGATTGGATGTCTATTTTAGTAAAAATTCCACTCTATATGTAACTATTTTTCTACACTGACTAAAAAGAAATCCAAAAAAAGAACACAGATGCAGATGTCTATACTTCATATAGGTGTTTGAAATCAGACAAATACCATCCAACATGATTATATTATGGGTAGTAGGAATGAATGGAAAAGCTGTATGTTAAAGATACTGTACAAAAGGAAGACACATTATTTAAATGTAACCTGTACCTGAGGACCTAGAGAGGATGTCTGAGTCAGGTGTGTTGAATGACAGTCATAGGCATTCCCCCTTGTATTGGAGATTTGGGAAACAAAAGTTCCTTCAATTTTCCTTAAAATATTTATTTATCTGTGTTGTGTTAGATGAGGTGACTAGATAAGCATGAGTAAATGTTGGAGAAACATTTCAAACCCTTGCTTTAGACAGAAAGAGATTTCTCTTTTGTGAACTAGAAGATTGGTGAATTGTGGTTGAATTAGGATGGATAAAATTACCCATGTTTAGAAGAGGTAGAAGAAAGGACCATAGGCAGAGACACCTGTACCATCCACAAAGAGAAGAAGGGATGAGGAGTCTCTACAGGACATGACAACAGAGACTTGGAAGAGGACAGATTCACCATAGCAAAAGATGACACTGTTTCAAGAAAAAACGCATGACAGTATTGAAGATGGATGACTGCTGACGACAGCCAGAGCAGGGAGTGAGACTCGAATGTTGGTTCTGGTATTTGCCATCAGAAATGAAAAAGGTAATAGAGCTTTTATAGACTGCAGTGCACAGCAGCCACACCTGAACAGTTTTTTGATGGAAATGAGAAATTAAATTGGCTTTGCACTAAAAAAACTCAAGGGAAATGGAAAAGAAGACTGAAGCAAATGCAAAGGTGTGTTAGTGTGTTCAAGCATTTTTCTTTCTGTTTTGTTCCACACACCCCCACACCCCCCCCACACACACACACCCCAAGACTGGAAATATATAAACCATGTTTGTAATGTGAGACAAAAAATAGAGGTCAAAGGGGTCATAGGGGTCAAAGGGTCACAATGTGAGGTAGGGAGATGAGACTTCCTAGACCGTTTTGTGGAGTTAGAGGAGAACAGAATGAAAAGCTTCCTCATCCTCAACATTGAAGAAACATGAGAGTGTGAGAAGGAAAAAAAGAAAAAAAAAGATCAAAGAAAGAGAACAAACACACATTTTATCTCCTTTCTCTCAGAAGAAATTGGCAAGGTTTTCCAAGGAGAGAAAAATGGGGCAGAAGGAGGTTGTGACGAATGAGTTGAAGAAAATAGAAGCTGTCATTTTAGATATGGAAATAAATTAATTCGGAGAAGTTGATTTATTTTAGTAAGAAAAATGTTAGTACTGACTGAAGAATGTAACAGATTTGTAAGGAAGTAAGCCTCCTCCAAGAATTTCCTCCAGCAACTTTCATTCTGAGAGTATCTGTGGAGGAACTGTATGCTTATGGCTTTGCAGGGTGAGTAGTTCAGTAAGGCATTTGGGCAGTACATCCAAACACAAAACCCAGAATTCTGAGTTTATCTGGCTGTATATTCTTCACAAGTGAGTACACCAAAACCATCTAATGGGCTGTGAATATTCGAGGGAAGGTTGGATGGTTTGTATTTTTGTTTTGTTTTCCTTTGGTTATTTTAGAAGTCAGTTGGCCTGTTCTCATGTAACATTTTCTCTATTTGCTAAATTTTAAATAGTTTTGGGGTTTTTTTCTTTCACTTTACAGTCTAAAATCTCCCTGAGCTGAGCACAGGCTTCCTCTCCAGGAATGAATTGTCTCTCTCCCTACTGGATTCAGTTTCACCTGACCCAGAGTGTAGCAGCCAGGGCAAGGAAAAAAGTATACCTTTTGTCCCAGTCATAAGCTTTTAACAAAGACCAATATGCTACACATATTCTGTGAGCAAACAATTCATACAGTTATGCTGTGCATTACACTAAAGAGTGGGAAAGACAGGCAAAGAGCTGATATGGATGCATATGACAGATAGAACAACTTTGCTGAGGCAAGAGAGACTAGGAGAAGAATTCATCAACTCTTACAACAAACGAGAAGAAATCACTCATCAACTGAAAGTCACTAAAAAGTCCAGCTACAGAGCACTGCAATAGATCCTGGCAGTGAAAACCAGATGATGGTCATACAAGAGGATATCAGCAATAAAAGAATTACAGATGTTCCAAATGAACAGCAAGCTGATGTCCTCTTCCACATATGAAGTGACACTGTGAGGGCTAGTTGTAGAAAATGAAGTGTGAAGTTGGCTGCAATCTCTCTTGGGATTGTTCCAGAAATAACAAAAGAAGGTGAAAAGGAGAGAGGTTAAAACAGGTCATATTTCTATGTAAGGGGTAGAGGTGGCGGCATGTGTAGAAACCATGGGATGCATGAAGTCTTGTGGTAGATATCACTGGATATGGGTGGTAGAAAGAGGGGACTCTCAAATTAATTTTCTCTGACCTTTGATTCTTAAACTTGGCCATTATTGTTTGTTTCTTTCCAAATTGAGGCTCAGAGTCTTCTTCCTTTATATTTGTGCAGCTCAAATACATGGGAAACTTCTATTTCCTCACTGGGGCTTCTTGACATTAACACAATACTCATAACTGGCATTTAGCATAATAATAATAATAGCCAGTAATTTCCTTTTCTAAATAATTAATAGCACCTTGTTTCTTAGCTTTTAATATTTAAGACAAGTACAGATAGTGCATAACATTCCTTTTTCCTCAAGGAAGAAAATATTTGATGGAGAAATAGACAATAGTGTGAAAAAGTCAGTGAGGATGAGAGGATGAAAAGAAGAAACTGTACTGATCATATAACTACTGCACAGTGAAGAATAATGTACTTATTCTTACAATGACAGCATTTTTAGGGGACTAGTTTTTCACTGTCTGCTTATATAAGGGGACACAAATAAAGTGAAGACCATATGACTACTGGTTTGGGAAAGGCCACAGAACCAACTGATGCATGGAAAAGCAACCCAAAGGTGAGACAGATTGCTTTGGTGTTTAGGATTTCAGTTTCCCTGGAAGCGTAATGCATTACCGCACAGGAATCAGATTCTATTTTGTACCTGTCCCACCGTGTGCTGATTCTGCAAAACCTCACTCACAAACGCTTGCCCTGAATTTATAGACAGATTGTTAATATCAGTGAACCTGTTTGAGTTACAATAATTTATATTAATAGGAGTTTGCAAGATCAATTCCAAATCACAAGGGACAGCATCCCAAAACAGCCTCCACCTTCTCTGCAAAATACAGTAAGATTTAGGCTAGATTTTAATGTTAAAACCAATAGGACTACATCTACACTAGCAAACTAAACAGAGCCTAGGGCTTTCTCTGACACTGAAGCCAACTGGCACATCCTTACTATTAAGCTCTCTTGCCATCAAAAACAAGCTAAAAACCATGCAAACTGCCTGTTGGGAATGATTCCCACTCTGTGCTAATTTCCAATGCATGCCTGAGAATTATTTTCAAGCACACTAGTTGCAACAGAGTGATATCATGCCAGAGAGTGTACTAGCATTTTAACAATATGGATGATCATTTTTTCAGTGTCTCTGCCTGTGCTCTGACGTGTATCTGCTAGCATAAATAAAAGGCTCATAAGCATTTAGTAACAGGATGCAAGTGGATTTTCGGTTATCTAACTTAAAGCTCATTTCACAAACGTTTTCCTGTTCCCTCCATCCCCTTCTTCCTACTCATCCCTGTAACTGGTAACATCTGAATTTGTCATATGTCCATGTTTTGATATTGAAGTTGTTAAATCTCTGAAATTCCACACTGTAGGCATGTAAAATACTGCCCATCTCTTCTGCCTCCATCCCACTGGAATCCAGAAATGAGGGATTTATCTATGAAAGTCATCTTCACAGACATTAGAAAGATAGAGGATGCAAAAAATCCACATTTTTCTAAAATATCACCAAAGGTGGTGTTTGTGCTACAAACCCTTTTTCTTTAAGGGTTGCAGAATGAACTGGATTCAGTCCTTGCTTTAGTTAGAGGGAACTCAGATCTACTGCCTCCATCTCCCAGAAGTTTTCCCTAGCTGTGGGGATACAATTTTTGGAAGAGAAAGACACTTTCCATGTCTCCCATTAAACATGTGCCACTTTACAGCAAGAAATAAAAGGTCTAATAGGCTGGAGTCATACCACAAGAGGAAACCCACAGGTTAATTAGGACTGAAATGCTGAAATCTCTCTCTGCTCCAGGAATTGTTTAGATGGTGTATCTAATGTAAAACACATTTCATTACAGGGCTCAGATAGTCTAAATTTTGTAAAAGAGAATGGACGAGAAGCCCTTTTTTTAAATAAGCATCACTGCAGTTACATTCTGAGAGAAACCAGAAGGGCTGGTTTGATCAGCTCTGTTCTGATCATCTCTCCCTACAGAATAACAATTTTACAAGTGTGGCAAAGGCCAGTCTTATTTTCTTTCTCTCTTGGGAGACCTATGAATAGACAGCTGAAGCAAAAGTCGCTAGACAATGCTAATTTGAAAAATCCCCCAGCAGTCAATCAGGCTTTGTTTCATTGGTTGATGGTGTTCTGTTGGGGGCTTTTATTATTATTAAAAAAAAAAAAAAAAAAAAAAAAAAAATAAAAATTATGTACAATACACTATGCAAATGTAACGTGCAGAGAACACAGTATTCCTAATCTTCTGTGATAATTACAAGGTAGAAGTACACTGAATTCAGATTCTAAATTAAATGCTGTCATCCTTTTATCTATTTCTGTTTATTAACGGAACAAATTCTGCACTCAGTTACACCAATATCAAACCAAGAAACATATTCTAGCTCAAACTTCTACTCATAAATAGTTTTAATTAATTTATATACTTACAGTATTTGCACAATCCCTATGAAATATTCCTACAGAATTGAAAAGGGACTATGAAACTTTCTACACGGCAACTGTTTAATAGAATTCCATGTCAGAAATACATTTCTATTAAACCCTCAAGAGATGTATATGTAGGATATGTGTATACTTATTACACAAAAGTGCTATGCAATATGTTATACTAATCCAAATCAAGGATTTATTAAAAAATTGTACATGATTTTCAAAATAATGCCTATTGAACCCCAGTATATTGATCTCTAATACATTTTAAATAGCATTCTTTAAAAAAAGGTTGTTGAATTAGGCTTTTTCAGATTTTATCACTGAGTTAAAAATGTGATTGCTTTTATAAATTTATTTTCACAAAGACAAAGCTATTGACCATACTCTATTTATTTCCTATTAAATATATAAATAAAATAGACATTGATAATAATGTTCAGTGAGTTTTATTTTCCTGTGTACAGCAGATGGATATTAGTCATGAACTTTCAGAAGTTTGAAAAAATACAAAAAACAGGATTCTACTTTTAAAAAGAGCATTTATAAGCACAGAGTAAGAATATGATGCAAACCTATATGAGAACAAGTGAATTTACTTTTGCAAACCATGGCAATATTATTTTTCTTGAGAACTGGCAGTTACAGAGGCCAAATTTCCAGAGGCAGGTATGTGTTAACATCTTAAATATTTATCTGCATCCATAGTCACAATGAAGTTATTACTGCTGCATACATATGCCAGATGTGTGAAGAGATAAAGTCAATGGAGGGAAAAGTGGCAATTACATAGAAAATAACTTTTGACAAAAATAATGCTAGTATAAAGTAGCCATCAACATAAAGTAAGCTAGAAGTGAGAGATGGGTTCCTGCTTGATGGAACCTATATGGATCCTACATCAGCTTTTCAAGGCAGAGGAGCTGTCAAAAAATTAATTACTTTTGAGACGGCAAAATTTTAAAGTTCGTTTATAGAAGAAATTACCTGTTACGGGATCTCTTTATGACAGAAGAAAGGTCCTTGGTTTCTGTGTTCATGCGCATATTAGACATGTACAGGAACACTCTTTAGCACAGATGTTAGCTGACATGAAAAGCCCTGTGTCCATACTGTTAAGTTCTCCTGCCCTCCAAAATACTGTAGCTACTTCCAAACTCCCTGCTGGGAGGAGTTAGTGGCCCAAGCATTGCCTGGAAGAGTGATACCTGACATGGACCAAAGGGCTGCTGGGGACAATTCTGGCTATCTAGCTCTGTAAGCAATCAAAATTGAAAGGCGGGGATGGCTTCCTTGGGATGAAGTACTAAATGGCTTTTCCATTAGCAGGTATGCAGACACAGCCACTGGTTCAAGTGGTCCCTTCATTCAAGTGGTCCTTTCTTCTTTTCCTGTGGAAATTTGAGCCAGCACTTTGAGAACTGACCCTAGCCCTGCGATGGGTTTTGAATGAGTGGAAACCCACTCCCACAGGCAGCTGAATCCAATTCATTTAATAGAGACTCACAAAGTTGCAAAAGTTTCCCCATGAGATCTTCCTCATTCAGGAATGGGGGACATCATTTACAGGTTTTCAAAGGGCACTATGAGGCATTAGTTCTTAAATGCTGACTGAGGAAAATCATGTTGGCCTGATTTGTCAACCACTTTCCTGACTGATGAAGCTGTGAATACTGGAACATAAAATTTCTCATGTAGGACACCAGTACCTCAAGTCTGTTATGCAGTATCCAGAGATCCAGAGGAAAGCACCCCACAAAAGCTCCCAGTAGACATTCTGTGCATTAAAAAGTGAATTTTTCTAAAAGTTCCTTGCCACTGAAATATCTATTTCTGCCTCCATATCCTATCACACTGGCCCCCTCAAGTACCTACAAAATCTTCACTGGTCTATTTCTCTCAATCCAATTTCTATGCTTTTTTTTTTTTTTTTTTTTTTTTTTAGTAAGATACACTCTTCCACACACAGCCGGGACAAAATCTGTAGTTCATCAAGCTTATATATATGACTCCTCCTTTGCTGTGTCTTGGTGCTCCTGCATTTCCCTTGGTCTGTGCAGGTTCCCTATGACACACATTCTGTGAACAGATTGTCTCTGAGACTTGTGTAGAAATGGAGCTGTGATCTTACTGCCTGAGACACCACTGCCTAGCACAGCATATTCTCTTTTCCACAGCTAAACAAACCTTTCCAGAAATGTACCTTTATGACTATTCTATCTGAATAGCCAAGGGCATATGACAGCCAAAATTCCTCATGCACACATATCACATCAGAGTTTAAACCAATGGTTTTTAAACTAAACTAAAGAATAATGTATAGGTAAAATACTAATTTCTGCATAAATTTCCCTGACTCTTTCCTCAAAGTTATGGGATGCTCAGTTTAATGTAAAGAGTCAGGTAGCCATCAGATTTTTTCTGCTTCTCCATATGTTGAACCCTCTTCACAGCATTAAATGTCATTAAAGCTGTTATGCAGCTTTACAGGACAGATGTGTTTTATCATGGGTTATCCTGCAGTCATAGAATCAGAGAATCATAGAATGGTTTGGGTTGGAAGGGACCTTAAAGACCACTTAGTTCCAAACCCTCTGCCATGGGCAGGAACACCTTCCACTAGACCAGGTTGCTCAAAGCCCCATCCCACCTGTCATTGAATACTTTCAGGGAGGGGGCATCCACAGCCTCTCTGTGCAACCTGTTCTAGTGTCTCACCACCCTCACAGTAAAATATTTCTTCCTTATATCTAATCTAAATATATCCTCTTTCAGTTTAAAACTATTACGCCTTGTCCTATCACTACACTCCCTGATAAAGAGTCCCTCCTCATCTTTCCTGTAGCCCCCTTTAAGTACTGGAAGACTACTATAAGGTGTCCCCAGAGCTTTTTCTTCGCCAGGCTAAACCATCCCAACTCTCTCATCCTGTTTTCACTGAAGAGTGCTCCACCTTCCAATCATCTTCAAGGCCCTCCCGTGGACCCATTCCAACAGGTCTGTGTCTTTCTTATGTTGGGGGGCCCCAGAGTTGAACATAGTACTCCAGGTGGGGTCTCAAAAGAGTGGAGAAAAGGGGGAGAATTACCTTCCTTGACCTGCTAGCTACACTTCTCTTGATGCAGCCCAGGATACAGTTGGCTTTCTGGACTGCAAACACATGTTGCTAGCTCATAGTCACTTTTCCATCCATTACTGTTCCTAAGTTCTCCTCAGGGCTGCTCTCAAGCCATTCATTGCCCAGCCTGTATTTGTGCTTGGGATTGCCTTGACCCATGTGCAGGACCTTCAGTTTCATGAGGTTTGCACAGTCCCAGCTCTCATGCCTGTCAAGGTCCCTCTGAATGGCATTCCTTCCTTCCAGCACATCAATTGTTCTTTCAATAATATAGTATGGCCCTATCATCTTCACTTCTGACAAAAACTTAACATCATTTCAATCAGCTACATTCTCCTATGCCCATCTTTCCCCAAGAAAATTTGTTTTCTGTTATCAAATTTGTTCAAAATGGTCATCTTTCCTAGTGCAAATATTGTTCATGCAGTCGGATGATGGTTATGATTAACTGCTCCTTATCGTCCTTGATCTGTGATACAGGTGCCACAATACTGACAGTTGCAGCAGCTTCTATATGCACTGGTGATCTTGTGATATAAATACTCCCCAAAGAACTTATGAACTTTATGTAGATTCCCCAAACTGACAAATACAGATGTCCCTCTTTTCCATTCATTTCTCATACTAGAACATATTTCTTCATTTAGACAAATACCTTCCATGAGGACCATAAAACATGAATAAGAACACTTACATAAAAAGAGTCACAGGAGTTCCCTTTGTGGGTAACTCTTGCTCTGTTTCTATTCCAATGATTGCTTTTTTATTTTTATGGATTAAAATGCATGGTTGATAATGAAATAGAAAATTAAGTGGAAAACAAATGTGATCTAACCACAGTCTCAAGTTTTTTAAGAGTAAATGAAATCGTGTACCAAGTGAGGTTTTTGTAATGATTTTAGTATGGGCAATTTACTCTAGTTCCACTAGTCTGGTGGAATGCTAAGAGCAAGAGAACAAAGTGCCCCACTATTTTCTGTGCTTTGTCCCAGGAATATTTTTAGGGAAGTATCATGGGAATTGGTGAATTCATGTAAGGCAAACATTTAACTGTAAAAAGTGATCTGCGTACAATCTACTGTATGCTCCATTATCAATATATTCACGAACACAGTAACAAAACAAGCTGGGGATATTCAGCCCTGATCCCAGTGCTGCAAGTATTTTCACATGGCATTTTAAAGCCTGGAACACAGCGGCTTCACAACTATCCCAACTACTTTTTTTTTTTTTTTTTTTTTTTTTTTTTTTTTTCATTGTTTGTCAGCTTTTCACCCTGAACTACCTAGAATGAATAGGTTTTCCTGAGTGCCACAGTAACTGGGTATCAGATGAACAACCTGAATTGTTACTCATAACTGAAAAGATGTCTTCAGCATAACTCTTCATCAATTTCTCAGTCAGGCATAATGGTTAAGAATGTTTATCAATCCCTTTCTCCTTTACTCATTAATGCCTATTTAGAGCACAGCATTTCTGGCTAAGCATTTTCTGTTACTCTCACCATTGACCAAATTTGGAAGGTTTCAGAGGAAAGGACCTTTAGAAAAAATAACAAAAGGAAAGCTTAGCAAGGCTTCCAAACAGGAAATTACCTTTCATGTGTGTGTGTGACTGTGTTTACATGTGTATGAATGAGAGAAGTCTAAGAAGGGTTAGTAATCATCATTAAGAGGCATTTATGATTGATGGGCATATAGGAAGGCAAGAGGATGTGTACTCATCAGCTTCCAACAGCCTAGAGGAGAGAGATCCTTTGCCAGTAGTAGTTCTAACACATGACTTGGTGTATGGCTAAACACAGTGCAATGATCACAGAATTGGGAGCAGCCAGTGTTTAATACCCTGAAGCTGTGGAATAGTAAATTGACTCTTGTGGGATTGAGTAAAATTATTGTAACTGTTGTACTTCCTGTGGATCTCAGCAATAACAAGGCAAGGCTGTTCAAGAGAATTTCCTGTCATCCAGCAGAATTAAGATCTGATCTTCTTCTCTTCTCTTCTCTTCTCTTCTCTTCTCTTCTCTTCTCTTCTCTTCTCTTCTCTTCTCTTCTCTTCTCTTCTCTTCTCTTCTCTTCCTGTCTCTTATCTTCTCTTCTCTTCTCTTCTCTTCTCTTCTCTTCTCTTCTCTTCTCTTCTCTTCTCTTCTCTTCTCTTCTCTTCTCTTCTCTTCTCTTCTCTTCTCTTCTCTTCTCTTCTCTTCTCTTCTCTTCTCTTCTCTTCTCTTCTCTTCTCTTCTCTTCTCTTCTCTTCTCTTCTCTTCTCTTCTCTTCTCTTCTCTTCTCTTCTCTTCTCTTCTCTTCTCTTCTCTTCTCTTCTCTTCTCTTCTCTTCTCTTCTCTTCTCTTCTCTTCTCTTCTCTTCTCTTCTCTTCTCTTCTCTTCTCTTCTCTTCTCTTCTCTTCTCTTCTCTTCTCTTCTCTTCTCTTCTCTTCTCTTCTCTTCTCTTCTCTTCTCTTCTCTTCTCTTCTCTTCTCTTCTCTTCTCTTCTCTTCTCTTCTCTTCTCTTCTCTTCTCTTCTCTTCTCTTCTCTTCTCTTCTCTTCTCTTCTCTTCTCTTCTCTTCTCTTCTCTTCTCTTCTCTTCTCTTCTCTTCTCTTCTCTTCTCTTCTCTTCTCTTCTCTTCTCTTCTCTTCTCTTCTCTTCTCTTCTCTTCTCTTCTCTTCTCTTCTCTTCTCTTCTCTTCTCTTCTCTTCTCTTCTCTTCTCTTCTCTTCTCTTCTCTTCTCTTCTCTTCTCTTCTCTTCTCTTCTCTTCTCTTCTCTTCTCTTCTCTTCTCTTCTCTTCTCTTCTCTTCTCTTCTCTTCTCTTCTCTTCTCTTCTCTTCTCTTCTCTTCTCTTCTCTTCTCTTCTCTTCTCTTCTCTTCTCTTCTCTTCTCTTCTCTTCTCTTCTCTTCTCTTCTCTTCTCTTCTCTTCTCTTCTCTTCTCTTCTCTTCTCTTCTCTTCTCTTCTCTTCTCTTCTCTTCTCTTCTCTTCTCTTCTCTTCTCTTCTCTTCTCTTCTCTTCTCTTCTCTTCTCTTCTCTTCTCTTCTCTTCTCTTCTCTTCTCTTCTCTTCTCTTCTCTTCTCTT
>NW_020799097.1:42241615-42271244 GCF_003259725.1 Athene cunicularia | reverse complement strand
AAAAAAAAAAAAAAAAAAAAAAAAAAAAAAAAAAAAGTTATGTCTTGTTCAGCTAGTATATCTGCATTACTAATTAATATTTAACAAGTGTTTATCATAAAATGGTTTGGGTTGGAAGGGACCTTAAAGATCATTGAGTTCGAGTTCCATAGATATTGAATCTATTATTCAATAGATTAATTCAATAGAGTATTTGAATTAATTTCAGATTTATTGAAAGTTTCATTTGCATAAAATCAGCCTTTAGTTACAACGTGGGGGTTTTTATACCATATAAGCTTACAAATTTTTCTTAAGACAAAGTTCAAAAATGTTCTGTTCCAGAAATATTAAAGTATATATTGCCTCTACTGAAATGTTTCTAAATTAGTGAAAGTTAAATCCTTTTCTAAAAGACTTTTAACTCTTTAGGCAAATATAGAAATTTAGAATTAGGAATGGTGAAGGAAGTCCAACTAATTTTGAGGGCTATTTTCCACATGGTTATGTAACATAGGTTCAACTCATTATTTTCCTGTACTAAATCAGTTATTTGCAACAGTGCAGAGAAAATGTAAAGTGCCTGTAAAAAGCTGACATTTTCATGTGACAGTCTTTTATGTCCAGTTTTCACTGTCTTCACATAAGTCTACGACCCTCTGTGTACCACCTTTATCCAGCTTTCTGCTTTCTGTTATTTATTACCTGGGTTTGTGCCTTTTAACCTAAACTGTCCTTCCAGAAAACATAATTTCCATTTCAAAGACTTTATGAGCACTTTTCAGGCAGCAGAGATATTTTTGTTCAATTTAAGGCAATTGCTGCAAGGTTTTGAGATACAAGATATGGTGAAAGGGAAAATGATGTCCTATTTTTAAAATTTTCTCTTGCCTTAATTTCAACATATTTTCTGTAAAACAGGTTGTCCAAGAACCTTTGAATGATTGTTACCTGAATTATCTTGAGCGACTCAATACAAAGGACTAGATATGAAATACTGGGAGCTGTTCATAAGCAAACTTGTAACAGTGAGTTGCTCTGAATGCATTCAGCAGATATTTAAAGACCTTTTATAGGGTTCTTGTCTAAACACTCATGACACAGGACTATGCTTTTCAGGATGATAAGATGATTTTTAGGTAGTTATTTCAGATGAATTAGGGAAGGTAGGATCTCATATTCTTTCTTTGTTAATTGGTCAACATCAAAAACCTTAAATCATCCAGGTCTCCTTTTACTGTTTCAGCAGGTCCCTCTATATTTGAGGGAGGAATCAATCCTTTACTCTGGCCAAAAGTTGCATCAGGTCCACACATGCTCAGTCTACATCGCCTCTGAGTATGGTCTATTGCAGGCCAAAGCTTATTATTCCTGGTAGTACAGATGTAACAACTGTCTACATTAGAAGTCTTGTTTCCCTCTGACAATATCATATGACCCAAGTCAGGCAAATAAACTGGACACAGGACCATTCCTAGATCTGTGACCTCACATGGGCTGATGGAGTACAAAGAGCCTACACTTTTAGTTGCTCAGGTGCTGAACAGGGTCTTACCACCATAGGCTGCAAGTGGGCCAGAGCATGGAAAAAGTGAGAAAGGGACAATAAGTTTGTAATTTATATTGAGTTTTCAGGAATGTGGATTCTGGGAAAAGGTTTATTCTGCATGTTTCTGAAATACTTAATCTAACTTCACCACTGTGCAAAAAAAATGAAGTCGATAAAAAGTAATTTAAAAAAATATATTGGAGTCAAAACAGATATTTTCTTTATTTCCTTGTTTTTCATCAGTAGTTACTACAAAAGTTACCTAAAACATTTTAGGGATTAAAACCAGTAAAATCATTGTGAGGGAAAGAAGCGAGCGAGCGCATGTGCATACTTGCACACATGCATGAGATGCTTGAAATATCAGCATTTTGATTTTGTGAAATGAATTTGGTGGAATATTTGATGTTTACTGAATTTTGGTATGATTTTAAGAGAGAGAGAGATATCTTAGCCACATGTTTCTGATATGTGTATTATAATTTTAAACTCTTGTCCTGGTTCAGCAAGGATAGGGATAAATTTCCCAAGCAGGTGGAAGGGATCTCCAGCCGAGTTCTTCATACCATTCTGACGTCAGGTCGGGAAGGTTTCCTTTGTGGCTTGGGTCACGGGAAGCACACGTGGCGGGCTGGCTGTGTTCATTGCAGTATTTCTCTGTATATCTTTTGTCTTGTTTATTGTTATTACTGCTTATTGTTGTTAATATTGCTATTGTTGTTGTTCAGATTGTTATTTATTACACTGTTGTATTCAATTTCTTCTTATTTCAACCCCCGGGGTTTGTGCCTGCTTCCAGCCTGTCTGGCCCAAGGGTGGGGGAGGGACAACGGCAACCTTGTCTCCAGTCCCAGCAGGGCCTAAACCACCTCAACCCTTTGACATAATGGGCAGACAAATTTAGATTTCAAGCCTAATAAACGATCTGCCTTCCTCTTCCGAAATGCCATCCCTTTTTGCAACTTTCTTTTCAGTGTAATGGTTTGTAATATTTGATGGAATACGTCAGTGACTGGAAAATACGGTGACATTGGAAATGGACATTTATACATTTCACTGCTTTCAGAGATGATTCTCCAAATTAATCAATTAAAAATCCTAAAAATATGTAGATTTGCTTCACATTGCCAATATATGTAAATATATTTCATGGTAATATTAATACCAGGAAAACCACACACACTCATGTACAACTTTGGGTTCTCAATCACACTGAACTTGAAGGATTTTAACTACCTGAATCGGTGTGATCCTTCTTCCCCTTTGAGTCTATTTTTCCATGAACTTGCTCAGACAAACAAAATGCTGAATTAGGATTTTCAGAATTATCGCGCATTTTAGAAGTGACACTATCATAATTTATGTATTTTATGGGGGATCACTGAGAAAGTTCTTGTATGAGTACATTGTTTTAAGTATTAGAGAAGTTAATGAATGAAACCTAGGGATATACTACATAGAATCTGAAGAACTCTGAAATTGCAACACACGCCTATGCCATGCTTCTTAGACTGACCTATGGATTACTCATTCAATTCCTGATCCTCTTTTTTTTTTTTTTTTAAAAAAAAAGCTGTAGAGTTTAATGACTTTATGGACTTATAGTAAGAGGCATGGAAGGTAGGCATGTTTTAACAGTGCCTATGCTGCACTAAGACAACAAACTAACAGAAGTCACAGTTTCTGCATTCTCTGATGACTTTGAATGGATGCCTTTCTGAAAGCCAAACATAAGCTACTGGTCTCACTTGGAACAAACAGATAATTTTAAAGGTCTTTTAATATGCAGGTTAATATAAAATGCGCAAACTGTGAACCCTAAGGGACAATTAATACATCTAAGCAGTCCATGAAAAAAATAACAAAGAAAAATAAGTTTATTGCTCAGAGGCTTAAATTTATTATGCAAAAAGTATCAAGAGTCTGGAAACTGAAGCAGAAAGCTAAGGATACATTTTACATCATAACAGCAAATAAAATGCAAATGTAGTTATACACTGGGAGTGGAAGGGAGATTGTGCTCTAAAGTCCATTCAAATCAACAGAAAGAATAACACTAACTTTAATGGGCTTTATGTTGGACACATGAGTATGTACAATGAGGGTAGAAAGAGATGTAAAAAGAGAACAATTTATATTTGCCTTTGACTAGAATTATCTTTTCCAGAGGAAGTGACTGTACCCTTTGTAGTATATAAAAGACTTTTTTTCTGTCCTTATCCTTTCTGCCCCATGATTTCTTTGTTTAATTCTACTTTCTTATTTTCTATTTTTTCATAATATATCCAAACCTGATCTGATGTGATTTTAAGCAATATCTGCAAAGTGCTATTCATTGACTTATTGCCAATTTTCAATACCTATAAAAATGGAATTGCTTTAAAGAGTTGTAAATTAAACCATTGAATATATAATAAATTGTATCTGTGCCTGAGTTTGTAAGTGAATACTTTCTGGGTGTTACAGTCCATCACAATTTAAAAGACTTAAATCCTTGAACCAGGTCACAGTGTGTCTAATACTATGATCATCTTATAAATATACTTTGTAGACAATTTTTATATTCTTTTGCCTCTATTTAGCTGGGGAAAAAAAAACTGGAAGCCTTGCTGGTCAACCCTTGAAAATGCTCAACTATATTTGATAACTAGCTGTTAAACTGTAGCAAACTGGCAGCCAGGAAGGATAAAATTAGGGATAAATCCATGTCTGGACTTTTTGTCTTCTAAATGTTTCTAGGACATAGTTTTCAAAATTCTCTTGACTTGTGTAGTAAATATTTAAATGTTTCCAGCATCTAAACTGGGAGGGACACATCCAGAACATACTACATTGCTATCATCTCTTGAGAGTGAGATAGCTCTGCGGGTACAGATTGCAAGCTTTTGAAACTCTCTAAGGAAATCAAAGGATTTATGCAAGGCATGTATGAACAGTGCTCTGTATATTTCAGCTGTCTTGTTACCCTGAAAGCTATAGGACAATCTCTACCCTAAGGCAGAGATGTAAGAACTCAAAATGTTTTCGTCTTGGCACACCTGAGTCACTATTTGTTTTCTTGACTCCTATATTCTTAATCATCACTTTGCCCCCAAAAACCTATTACTGGATTTCACCAAGGGCTTAATTATGTGTATCTCTGCCCTATTCTGTCTTCAAGCTCTTTTCTGTTTTCTTCCAGATTTAACACACTTATGCACATAAAAACACATAAATGCACCTGCAGGTTAGTTTGTTCCTAACAACTGTGCATTTATGCTGGCCTACTGAGAAACTCAAATTAATAAAATGGCGTAGCAGCTATCTAAACTTGTAGTCCCTATTCATTATTTAAGCTATCAATAAACAAAAAGGCATGTATTTTTTCCTTTCATAGCCTGAATGGAAAGCAGCCAGTTTGTTCTTTATTTTCAGACACTCACACTGAAAGCTACTAGAAAAATGCAAAGTTAGTTTTAGACCTAGCTTATTTAAACATGTGCCTAATTTTATATATATTTGTTTTCAAGAAGATATAAGGTTATATTTAGTTGTCATTGGTTTTTATTAAAATGAAGGAAAAAAAATTGTTATTAGGATAGTTTTTGGTCACAGAAAAGAGTTAGATCATTACCAATGTTCTGATCAGATCAAATTCTGCCTCCACTTTGACCAAAAGTATCAAATCTATTTGCAAGAGAGCAACTATTTAAATATTTCATTGCAAATTGACTTTACTGTAATTGTGCCTGCTGAAGCTCCCCCTTCTGGAGTGAAGTGTCCACACGGGAATTTCAGCTTCAGCCAAAACCACTCAAAGCACAGCCTGAGAACACAACCCAGGTTGACCCACAGGCTCTGAAAGCCGCAAGGAGAATGGCCATTTGTTTTTAAACATCTTAACTTAAAAGGCAGTTTCGCTTGTTCTGTTACCCGACTGGCTCACAAGTTTCACCTGCTTATTGGCTTTGGCAATATCAAAATGTGATTATCTGTAGCAGTAAATAGAAATTCAGGACTGTATACTGTCTGCAGTGCAGGGCCCACAACACCCACTGACGTCAGTAGGAAGTTGGCATAGAAATCCCAGACAGGCTTTTATTTAATTGTCAAAATGTTTTCTTGTCACATTTGTTACTCTCCGGAAAGATTTGCTCCTCCTCTGCCTACTGCTGTTTTTATTCTTTACTTCTTTTTTTCTCTACCACCTTCTTACAATTTCCTCTTCTCCTTTCCACACTTTGAATCCTTAGTTTCTAAGCCAAAGTGGTTTAAATCCCATCTTTTACACTCATTCTATGAACAAACAGTGACTAAATAATAAATGTCAATACCAACATGTCACCACTGGGCTTCAGAGTTGATATTCCAATCAGCTAAATAGAAACAGGGGAGTGCACTTCTCTGATTAATTGCTTCAGGGTGCATACACACTCAGGCAGATATTACTGCATGCACCACTACTTCAAAATTCTTTCTAAATAGATCTCATTCTTGAGAATTTGCTTACACTGTTCAGGCCACATGAATGTGTTACCTAGTCTGTGAAACACGTGTTTTGGGGATTTTTCAGTCTTTTTCTAAGTGAAAAAGGAGGAATTAAGCATCTTCAGCCTTGCCATGTACATACAATTCACTGTTGTGCCATGACTTTGGGTGATTCCTGTCCCCAGCTCCCCCCCATATCCTGTGGTCAAGACAGAACTCTCAATAGGCTGAGGTGCTTAATGAGAAAAGTTCAACAATGAGTTGGCAGCTGGGACAGTTAACTTGCGTATCTGGGAGGCAGGATCACATCCTAGGATACAGGAAGGAGAGATTAGAGACCGCTGAGACAAGTGAGACATCTGCAAATGTGTGAGACCACTGGCACAGGGCATTGGAATAAATTGAAGAGCTGCCAGGAGTTCCTACATAGCAAGAGACAAGCAGTAGAAATTTTGATTAAAACTTGTACCAAAATTTCTGTGTTAGCCTGCTCAAAGCGCAACTAACGATTCAGTTTTAGACATTGAACAAGAATATATTAGTGAAGTTGTGCAGGTTTTGACCTCAGCCAAAGGCTTGTCAAAGGTTTCCTAATATTTGATTATATTTTCAGGTGAAACAAGGTGCTTTGGAGAATAAGATTAGAATTCAAAATATTCATGATAGAGGAAAAAATAAGCAGTTTGTGAAGAACTGTATGAACAGGTGCAATGGACAGAAAATAGGGCAGTGATAATCAGCGGCACAAATACAGAATAAAACAAACTCGAGGAGATAACATTAGGTAACAGTTAATCAGAAAAAGAATTGGAGGTTATACGGCATTCTAGCATGAACATGTGCCAAAATTATCAGTCTGTTGCAAAAAATGCAGACATATGTGAATATGATGAGCAAGTCTAAGTACAAACCAGTTGGCAAGACTCCAGCAGGAATACTGAGCAGAGTATGGGGTGTTCATTTCAAGAGAAATGTTGGCCAGAGGAGACAAACAATAATAATCATGAATCTAAAAATCACAACTACTTTGGAAGGAAATATTGAATGACCTCGTTTATCTTAAGCCAATAGTAAGGCTTGGAAAGTGAAGGAAGAAGGAAGGAAGGAAGCATATATGTGTATTTATATCAGTTATATATATTTATGCATGAGCATACTTGTATATGTGTGTGCAGATACAGGCTACTGCAAAGAGAAAGGAAAAATCAGTTTTCTGCCTCCACAGTCAAAAGGATCAAAAGTTCTAAAAAAATAAATAAATAAATCAAGTGATATATTAGTAAAAAATTCTCATGTCATTAATAGCAAAATCAACAGTCTGGTGATATTATAAGTCTCTACTATTTGCCATCTTTAAAAAATGGTAAGGCAAACATATTCCAGAATTGACATAGACTTAATAATCTAAGTCTTGGGGAGGAAATAGAATAAAGTTTCTTGAGACCCCCACTTCTGTTGAACACAGAAATATCCTTATTACTGCAGTTAGATGTGTCCTATATTTTTATATTGCTACCAGGTGTATGGTTGTTCCTAAGGAGCTTTTCTCTGTAGCAATATTAATCACTTATTAGGATTAAACATTTTCAGATATGAAAAATTAATAGCTTGATGTTTTCTGAGAATTAACAAAATAAAATTTTTTAAAATACATATTGATAATGTCGTGTATGTCTCCATTTAAAGTATTACAAAATTTACTTAAAGCAGAAATCTTAATAAAGTTCAGGAAAAAAAAATATCTCTAAAAGATAAAAGAGTCTAAAGCAAAGTTTTGACCCTTAAAATATGCCTCAATATAAAGTTAAGTAAGTTAAAAATTTATTAATAGATTATGTGCACTACAAAAGAGGGAGAGAAAACAAGGTATGAGGATATCATATTTCTACAAGTATGATTAGGTAAGTTTAAAGCTCAGATACCAAAAGATGAAAAGTAGTAGGATGCTGGTTGTCATCTGCTACTCCAGCAGTCCCAATAAAATCAGACAAAACTTTTTTCTTTTTCCTTAAAACCTGAATTCTTCTCCCTTTTGCTTCATCCCCAACATATTTTTTCTCCTTTCTGCTTCTTCCTTTTGTCTGTAAATGTAATGTTTCTGAGATCTCTAGTCCTCTGTCAAATTCAGTTGACATTGCAATTGGTATTACAATAGTCAAATGACAGCTAGACTTTTCAGTAAAAAGTTGCTGAAAAGAGACACAAATGTATGCACAATGGAGCATGTTCCAGTTAAAAACATAACTGAGCTCTCAAGTTTTCAGTTTAAGAAATTCTTATGTCTCACCTACACTATTCTTGTGACATAAATAGTTAATAGCCTAAAATTCAGAACCAGTAAATTAGATTGCAATTACTTATATTTATTTAAAGGATGAGTATAGACTACATCAGCTTTTGTGTATATCAAGTTTAATGAACTTTTTCAGTGAAAAATATTTGTACATACCACATTGGTTTTCATGCAATTCTTTGCACTGATTAGGAAGACATTATTTTTCCCTCTGTAGTCTGGTGTCTCAGTCATCCGATGAGGCTTAGCTTGGGTTTGCATTTCTTCCATGGATGGATTCACATCAGTTAATACAGATTAGGCATTTTCTTTTATATCTTCTCCAGAAGAGAGCAAAAGGGAAGACTGTTGGATGCATGTATCTAACTTTTGTTTCTCTAATTAAGGAACTTTTACATCACCTAACTGCTACATCTGTGACTCCTTTGAATTCCCAGTGGCTGTGTAGATCTTAAGGAGATGATCTCATCCCAGAAGCAAAGTGTTTTGCCATTTATTTGGGAGAAAGGTTCTTCTCACAAATACCACCAACAGATGAAGCTGTATAACTTTTAACATGTAAATCACAGTGGAAGAATTTTCACAATATTTTTCACTATTATGAAATGGTTTTTTTAGTCATGGAAATATTGACAATGAAAGCTTCAAAAATACAAAAATGGCTAATGGAAACCAGAAGGTGACCTCCTGCCTTTTTACAAAATACTACTCCTCACCATTTCAAATCAAAAGCCACAGTTGTCATCTCCCACCCATTCAAATAAACAATATAGTACTTGGAGAGAATACAATTTTAAATACAAATTTTAAATAAAATTTTAGTGTATCTTTAAAGTGAAAGTAAGTAAAGAACATATTTTATCCTTTGGTGCTATGAAGTAAAAATTTTCCTAGTCTCATAACCTATGAGTTCAATTTAAATCACCCTTTACTTATTTTTTCTGTGATTAAAATCAGGAGATCTCAATGTGCCAGTATTATCTACGAGTCTTAGGGAACCACAAAGAGGGTTAAACAAGTGAACTGTTCTGTGCGAAGTCACATGAGTCCAAACTACAATATCAAATTCAGAATTTTAGCTGTAATTATATTAGTTAATAAAATGTCCAAGGGTCATTACCTGTCCCTAAGTGTGAGTGGCATGGAACAGAGCACACCTTCATGGCTAAGCTGTCTTAACAGCCAGTCTATATGACCTCTTGGGAAAGATCCGTGGGCCATGATACATCTTGGACAGTGGTCAAGCATTACCAGTGTTTGTTGGCATTTAGTAGAAACTGAGCCGAAGAACATGGTACGCTTTTAAGCCAAACTGATGATCACAGGATAGTACTGAAGTGCCTGGGTCTGTTAATTTATTGTTATACTCATAGCCCTTGTGTCCCAGTGCAAAACATTAGGTATTAGGTTATCTTACCTCAAAAGTAATCCTATAAGATAATAAAAATACCTAGTTCATGGATCAGAGTTCTGGTCTGTAATTAGAATTTGCAGGTATAGAAGAATTTAGATGTTTCCCCAGATTGATACAGTTTCTCTGAACCTGCCTTTTATGTTGGACATAATACAAATTGATGGCAATTTTCTTGTCAGTGGAAGTTTTTCACTGGGAATTTCTTACGTGCCATATGCATCCTATTCTCACAAAACAAAAGAATTAACAAGGGTTTTCTTTCTTATTTTTTCTATATGTGTTTTTTTTTTTTTTTTTTTTAAGAAAACAAAAACACAACACAGTAAATTTATGGCAACTTTTATTTTGAACATGTAGTATATCTGGTGCATGATAATTATTATTAAACTTGAGTTTCATTTCAGTTTAGTCTTAGTTCAGTTGTAGAAATTGCGAAAAAAATATCAAAGATCAGATTGTGAAGCACATCTTCTAACATCTTTTAAACCAACTTAAATCTTTAAGCAAATTGTCTTTGAAAGGACATGCCACTTGCTGAGCAGAATGTTCTTCCTTACACTGCCCACTGATATTTACACTAAGGTGATCTTACTATAGTGTTTCTTTGATGACCAATACCCCTGTGATGATAGTGGCAGAAGCAGTGACCTTTGAACTTGATGTTGGTTATAGCCTGTAAGGCAAGCTTGATCTCCACAACATTTGTCCCATTAATCTTTTGTTTGTGATTCTTCTGTCTGGGCATGTGCTTTCGTTTTGTTTTGGTATGATGTTGTTTCTGTTGTATCTCACACTACTTTTATACATAACAGTTGGCAAGGAAAACAAGTCTTGAGAGATACAGAGATCACACAAAGCATGGGGGGATGGAGGAATGGGAATGCTGCGGTGGGTTGCTGGTTTGAGTTGAATTGACTATGCTATCAATCACAGCTTTCACTGACACTGATCCACTAAATAAATACTTTCTATAACATCACCAAAAGAAGCAAAATTTTAACAATGGAACTGAAAAAAAAGAGCTACCATGGACAACTATAATTTTGTGGGGACCAATAGGAGAGATCTACATGGGAGATGATATCCTGAACAAGAATTTTTGGACTGGGCAAACGTAAAGCAAGATATCAGAATTAGAAATCTTAACACAAAATGCATAACAGTACTGAATTTGCTAGTAAACATATAACACTAGAACTGTCCTGGCAAGCTCTCCCAGCCAACACACAACAGAACTTTTCTTCAAAAAGAATCAGTCACTTCCCTAATAAAATGCATTATTTTGCCTTATTTTATGAAGATCTAGACTGTATAGTTTTGTGACCTGTACAATTTTGTCCACATTTTTAAATTAAGATAGTTCAGCTTGCAAAACTTATGAACATGGAACATGGTTGAGAGAGAGACAGGAGACCAAACAGTCCTTCCATTATAGGTACCAGCTGCAGAGTGATAGTGTTGACGTCAATAAGACTGGGAAACTGCTAAAGCAGAAGAACACAGATTTAGAAATTAAATCCATATGATTAAATCCATACACTCTTGAACAATGGATGAGACACAAGGAGCCTAAAAAATGAACTGAAAATCTTTAGGATGAAAATGGGAGGTCTTAATATTTTCATTACGTGAGATCACCCTGTGCCCCCCAAAAAAAAAAAAAAAAAAAAAGGCAATGTGTAGGATGTTTGGAGAATGTAATGCATAATGAAGAAAGTAGTCCACTAAAACAGTTAATTAAAAAAATGCTTAGAGACAAAAGACAAATGAGTTAAAATATCAAAAGGACATCCATTTATCCAGTTTAAGGAAAGATTGAGCAAGAATGTTGAAAACCAGCAGGGTGGACAAGGAGAAGGAAGGAGTATGGGTTATGAGATGCTGTTAGAGGCATTTCAAACAGCAGCTTCGGTGCATGAAAATGACAGGAACTGGTTTGGAAGTAGTCCAGATCAACTTGGTAAAAAGAAATTTGAGACAACAGCTATAATCAGAATGTTAAGTGATCTTAGAAATGAAAGGCAGGGCACTCCTAAGGTGCAGGGTTAAATCTAGAAGGGGAAAGCTTAGGAGAAAACTATGTGAATGCTAAAGGCCAAGAAACAGCAAGAAAGTCCAAATGAAGAAGTGCTGTAAGTCTGAACTCTGCAACAGCAGAATTGAAGAGGTCTCAGGAAAAAATATATACATCTTTTGGAATTAGTGTAAGCACAGAAGATTATGAACTGAATTATTACTCTGTAATGTGACCAATTCATGGAGTAAAAAAGTCCTTTTATTTTCATACAGGGAGGAAAGAAGAGCTGGCATAATGAAACAACATAAGGGGTACTAATCTGTTTTCGGGACAAAGCAGAGACTAACATAGCTGTTGTGTGACTGTAAGATGACCTCCTCTGAGACTGGGCTAACTGCTAATTTAAAGCACCGGACAGGTGTTTGCTTATTATTAAACATATGTTCTTTTCTGTGCACATAGGTAAATCTATCATTTTTCTAGTTGAGTATCATCGGGTTATTTAGAAAAAATATGGTAAATCTAATAAAAATAGCATACTCTAAGGGAAGAGAACTACTTTTACTGTGATTCCTTACATTTATTTGCATTTCTGTATGTTATTTCAATGGCTTTAACGGAATTAGTCAAAAGCTCTTTCTGCTGCATTGCTTGGAGGGAAATGTAGGAACACAGAGGGAAGCACTGAGGCCCTGAGAACAGGAGGAATAGGAACAGAGCTTACATAGCAGGTTACAAGGCCCCAGGAGAGCCTGCTCATGAATGCAGCATGGATGGTATTACGCAGGTTGAGAGGCTGTCAGCTTGAAGAAGGAGCGAGCCTAGGGACAGTCACTTAAGTTAAATGCTGGAGAAGCCATTAGCAGCAAAGCTCTTGAGTTTGTGCTGCCAGGAGTAAAGGAAGGATGGGAACTAATCCTTGCACAGATACTCTACAATCAGAACTTGATTTCCCATAGATCTTTCATGCTTAGCAGGCACTGCTCCCTCTGCTTATCCATAAATATCCTCTCCCTTTTATTTCCCCCTGCTCACTTACATTCTTCTCTTGACCTTCACTCCATTGAAAAACTCTTTCAGAGCCATGCAAGATCACACTGACTGAGAAGTATTTAGGGGAGAAAAATACATTTGTTGCAATAGACAGTAATTCCCCCCAGAAGACTAAAATATGTGTGCCACTTTTTGTTCCACAAATACCCTTGTGAATGTCATTAAGAGAGTCTCTAAAGGAAGAAGGGGTTAACAGGTATCTGGCTGAGATCCGTATTCTGAAACACATTTTCTAATCAGTTAACCAGTGCAAAAAGATAAAACTGTTCATCTGCATATACCATTACAGAAAAAAAAAAAAAAAGCAGAACCCTTTTACTGTACTACACAGTTATGGGTCAGCTTCCAACTTTAAAACACACACCTCCATGTTTCTTGAAAATTTCAAACACAACCACAAAGCCATATGTTTAGAGATTCACAGAAATATTCAGCAGGGATTAGAATGTGTTCCTTAACACCTCAAGTACATCAAACCATGTTCATTGTAGCTAAATGCCATATGAAACTAAATCTGAACTAAGGTAAGACTCTATGAGTATTTCCATATATTGGAATATGACAAATCTCACACTGAGGTTATGCTTATAGCTTAAGTTTACCCTGTGTCCCTGTTTGAGTACAAAACAATGAGCTTTTACAAGCAATTCTCTGATGCAGCAAGAGTGAACACTCAGTGATTGTTCATGAGAGTAATAGTTCACTTGCATGAGGGTAAGATTTACAAACTGACTTTTCTCTGTTAATTTCTGATCTGTTAGCAAGAGCTCTATGTGCAAAGTATCACCAGTTTAAAATACTTTTAGGATGAGTTTAAATACATTTGCAATAAGTATAATTTCCTTTAACAAATAGTCTGAAGGCAGCATTGCATTCTAGGTATGTCATTCTTAGAAGAAAATAAATAGGAATGCAATAATTGCTAAGCTGGCCAGATGAAAAGGGTATATAACTCAAAAAGCTGTCTCGAGTAATGTCCAGTAATCGGTGTTCTGGGAAAGAGCATGAGAATTAGTCAGCCTGAGTGGCCATTTCCTGGTATAGCATTTTAGCTTCCATCTAGACACAATTATAGTCTCTTTTGTTTGTTCAATTACATAACTAGAAGTCTCAATTAAAAACAATAAGAAAATAAGTTTTCCCTCATTGTTTGGTTTGGGTTTTGTTTTTTGTTTTTCCTTTTTTAAATGGAGTATGTTTTCAGAACATAGAATTAACTAATTAGAGAAGTCTTACAGTTCTTCTCCCCCAATAAAGATGGAAAATTTCATCTTTTGAAATTCTGTTTCATTTTCAAATCATTCTGACACAAACAGACATATTGACAATGAAATGGAAGAGCGTTATTCACTGTGCTCTGCTTCCTGTCATTCAACTGAGAAAATGTATGCAGCCCACTAGGGTCTTCAACTTAGAGAAAGTCTCAAATTGGGATAGAGCAGAGAAATAGGGAGAAGTGATATTTCTAACATAAATACAAAGTCTTACCAAGCAGATCAAAACAAGAGAAAATTGCCAATAACTTTTATTTTGTTTCTGTAAATTTAAACATTTTAACTACTGTAAATGTGGCAGTATATTTTGAATGTTCCAATTCTATTTCCAGCGTATTTTTCAAAAGATGTCAATCATTTCCATAAAAACAAATGCTGTTCCAAAGGGCCTGATCTTGTCAAATATGCTCTGACAGGACATCTTCACCACCCTTTTCAGTCTCTGGTTCCAGTGAGGTATAGGCAATGATAAGTACACATCTACAGGAATTGACTGCCCAGTTTGTTCAAAAATACAGATGTCAGAAATTTCATTTGAGGAGGCACCAGGAGTTTAGGCAGCTACTTGAATGGATTAAAAAAATGATTTCTTTGCCCAGGAGAGGAGATGACCTCCGTGAGCCTCCAGATGTTCCTCCCAAGGTCAATTATTCTGTGATTCTGAGGAAGGAACTGTGGGTAGCAGTTATGGACTTTGGGTTTTTTTAGAAGTTTAAGTTTTTTTCAATGTGTCAAATAACTTGTAGTCAAATTCTACTTCAGACATCTGGCTACATATCTTTTGCTTTCCTAGCTTAGAGTTCTCTTCCATGTTCTGTCACACTCTTGAATATGCTATGATGTTACAAAAAGAGAAAGAGACCTAACAACCAATAGAGAAGTTTTAAAGATGAATGGGGAAAGTACCAGAGTCTTTAGATAATGATAATCCTTTAAGTGAACTCTAGCACTCAGGTGTCAAATCAGAAGATAAGAAAAGGCATGCTGGATCAGAAAAAAAAGTCATACAGTCCAGTAGAGAAAAAGCCCATGCTTAACTACACCTGCCATATTCCCAATTACTGTACTGCAAGGTACACTATCTGATTCTCACAAGTAAAAAACAAACTCTGTTGGGTAATGGTTATGGAAAGACAACTAGAATGCTCAGAAACTGTTCTTAAATATGGTGAGTGCTTTTAGCAATCTTACACAAATTCCATCATTTTTAGATATCAGGGAAAGAATTGTCAAGTTTAATTGTAAAGCTATATCAATATTTTCATCATCTACTAACTGATTGTTATTCAATTATAGTTCATCTTTTAGTGAAGGCACTACATTTCTACTTAATTATTTCAGGTTCTGGCAGACTTACAAACAGCATACTTGTTCCAAGAAAATTGTACTACCTCTTTCAGCAGCCAATTTTTTTAGATGGCTCAGGTTTTTCATGATTTTTCAGTCAACTGTTAATTATCAAACTACAGTGAAGGATAACAAGCAGTACTTAACTTTATTAATTATTCATTTTAGAAAGATTATCTAAACAAAACATAATCCTGATTTCATGATATAGACTTCATCTTTGTATCCCATTACATTTGAGATTGAAGAATGAATGAGAAGAAAATACGTATTTTGCATAAAAGGCTAATTTGTTAAAAGCAAAAAGACATAATACACTGTCATTAATAAAGAAATAACAGTCACAATATTGAGAACATATTGTATTAAGAAACAAATACTAAGTACCTTTTTATGCAACTTCAGACTAACATTTTAGAAGTGGATGCAAAATTACTAATTAAATAACAATATAGATTTGAAAAGCGAGAAATATAATTTACAAAGTAAGGGCATAAGCGTATAAATAAGATAGTATGGAGAAATCCCAGATAATTAAATGAACCGTTCTGGCTACATAATGAAGACTACTGAGCTGCGGTAAACCTGCCTTAAACCAAGAAACTTTGCTTCATTTCCAGTCCAAGGGAATTTAATCCTGAGGCAAGGAAGTCTCTTCCCAGACAAGTCCTTCATTTGCACGCTGTTGCCCTGAGGCATTTATCTCTAGACTTTTGTCTTGAGATTCCCTATTTTGGGTTACTTCACTGGGGTATTCCTACCCTCAGTCTCAATTGACAGAAATAACAATATAAGAAATATTACTTAAAGAGACGCAATAGCAGTTGATAGAGTGTAAGGTTGGAAGCCAACAAGCTATAAAGTGTAATCTCAGTTATTCCAAATTTTTAGAAGTCCAGTACTTCAAATTTCTGGTTTTATATGGAGCTAATGCCTCACATAACTCCATGAATAATAACTGGAGTGTTTAGTAGTAAGTGACTGACAGACAACTGATTTCCTTACTTTATTACCCTGAATGAGTTAAACATTACAGTTTTAGTCTTCCAAATGTTTAAAGGAGAAGACCAAAAACTCATGTAGCTCCTCATTATTTTTCCTTTTGAAGTACCTTATTTTCATATTTTTTTGCCATGTAGCAAATAACTAGAAAACCGACTGAGCCCCAGCATTATGCTGCTGTAGACACAGCTGATAGACATTTTTGGATTGTGAGTTGGAGTGATAAATAATCATGGGTTTTAAGATACCACACTGATGACCTACCAACATCACAGTTGGCTGTAGAAATGGACATGCATTCTGTCATGACAAAAAACATACTGTTTTATTATGTACACTAGTTCTCTATGAGAAGGATGCTAGTTATCAATGACAGTGAACGATGTGCAAATATCTAAATTTATAAAGCAATTTTTACATTTTCAATTACATAGAGCATTTGACAATTAACATTGTTAATCATCAAGTTTCCAGTTTTGACTTCTAAAGCAAATAGGTTACCCATTACCTAAGTAAAATGATTTATCAGCTGTATCCCTAGTCATTCTCCAGTTTTATATCTGTCTTACTAGTGTGGACTCCTGCCAGTTAATTCATTCACCTCAGCCAAATTAAGTGACTTTTTCCTACATTGCTTGGCTTATTTGCAGACAAGGCCCCTAAGTGATTCTGATTCCAGACATCTTTCTAATATATTTCCTTATCTTTTTTTTTTCCTTTTTCTTTTTTTTTTTTTTTTTATTCCCATCTCAGAATTTATATTACTTACTTTGGGCAGTTACTTTGACACTGTACTCTTTGAATTACCTTTTTGCACTGTTACCTGCCTATATCCAATAGGGAGCATTATATCCCAGTGTATCAGAGCACTGAAAATGGTGAGTTGAGTTAGCTCCAAAAATAGTAGATATCAGGAGCAGAATTTTAAAAACAAACTCCCATATCGTGTTTGACATTCACAGATCTTGGCAGAATGGTTATGCACTTCAAGCCAGATGTAGGCATTGTTTTTTCCAGCCATGTGGTCTGCTGTGATACAAAGTCTACAGTCTCTGTTCCCTACCCAACATCTCCTTTCTGAAAAAAAAAATAGAAATTACATCAACAGTAGCATAATCAGAAGCCCTCAGTGTTGGCAATACCTAAAAAAGCATCCTCTGGACAGGCTCCATCTTCCAACACAGCAGACCATCTAACTTTGCTGTACTTTAGACTTATCAACATTACCCACCCACCTCCTCAACAACTAGCTACTCTAGCCACAGCTAACTCGTTGTCTTGTACTTAGCCACAATCCAGAACAAGAAGAATGTATGTGTAGGTGAGGAAACTGATGACTTACCTGTGAGAATGATTTATCTAGGAGCTAGTTTTGTAGCCTAGACCTCATGGTTTTGTACTGCAACCAGAAGACTAACCTGCCAATTTTCACCTTCACAAAAAATGTTTATGCATTTCATAGCTGTCTATGTGACAGATGCTGCGATTTAGCTGACTCCATCTGTTTCTGCTGCTGAGTTAGACACCCACTAGTGATAAGAGGTGTCAGGTTTCTCATCAGAGAAGTTGTCCTTACCACAGTAGTATGCAGAAGTCAAATGGGATGAAATCATCTGAAAACTTTTTACTCTGATGCACAGAGCAATTTTTCCAGACATGTAACCACCTTTCCTGAATGCAAATTTCAAAATTCATTCCTTTCCTGCAGAATTGGCAGGTGGGTAGTTAGGTGTTTTTTTCTCTCTGTAGTCTTACTATAGCAACTGGAACCGCATGTAATACTATGTCATGTCAAGGTAATTGAGTTATTCATTGCAGATCAGATTATCTGATTAATTTCACCATTTTTTGCAAAATAAATTATTCAGAGATGCATTAGATGAACAGATCTAATTTCAAGTACAAGTGTTCTATAAATTTTATTCTTTTTCCCCTTTTGAGAAGCTCACAGTCTAATAACTCCATACTTGAAGATAAGAGTAAATCTATGACTCACACCTTAAACATCACAATTTAAAGGACATGGGTATATATCCAAGTGAGGCAAAGGACTCCTATAAAAAAGCAGTGGGTAAAACACTTAAACTTGTCTAAATGTTTAACTGCTCAGGCATTCTGCAGGCTTCTTGTATGCAAGACAGTATATTATTTTATTAATCATTAGCATGAATATGGGATTAGACCCTCCAAACAACTGAGGCACCAAATGTTGCCTAATTGCCCCCTCTTCATCAGATGAAGTAAACTGAGTTCTAATAGGCAAGTAGCTACTGTTACAAGTAGCTGTGACCAGGACAGAGACCATCATTCAGCCTAACCATCATAAAAAGACATACAAAAATGAATGGAAGTTTTTCTGAAGGAGGTAGAAGCATGAGGCAAAGATAGTCAGTGTGGAAATGATTTGCATTCTGAATTAACAGCCCATGTTAAGAGTATGCTTGCAGTTTGTTCAAGGAGTTTTAATCAGAAAAGCAAACTCTAAGCAACCTAACAAGGAATTTATTGCAATGTTCCCTCAAAGAATCAAAACTTTTTGTTTATGAGGCAGGGTTTTTTTTAAATAAGGGGGAAATTGATTTTTTAATGAAAAGAGGGGCATCTGAAGTGTTGCATGTTAAGGAACAACTAATTAAAGAGACATAAAAAGGACTTCTGAATTGTTTTCAATTTACAAGGAGGATGACTCAATCAAGTGGTCTTGGCCTCAAAATTTCAGTTATGTTAATTTGTCTCTTATCTTGGGAGTGAACATACTATGAATTCAAATATTGAATATTTCTGTTTCAGATTGATTCAAATCAGATACTTTTGGGCAATAAAAATGTATAAATTGAATATTTTTTTATTCTCCTGCTCCCATAGAAAAACTACTTCACAAATATTTCAATATTTTAAAAAATAAGGTAGATTATATATTTCAAAATTCATAAATCTTAAAGATGGTTAAATCATTAAAAACAAGTTTCAATATTTATGTGATTTTTAATTAGTTATAATAACTGTACATTTTAAATTTTACATTTTTAAAATTTTGCTTGATTTTTAAGGAAGAATGAGCATGTAAACAGAAATTAACATTGTGCATAGCTCATCTTTTATTACAGTCTAAAAAGCAGCTTTCCTTGTTGCACTTCTGGTTGAATATTTTTTAAGAAAAAGAAAATACAAACTTTATCATCAAGGGGAAATTAATGCACATTTCAAGACTCTTTGTTGCATAATATCTTATTTGACAATAAGATAAGTTATTTCACCATGTACAAAAGAAGATCCTCCCTTATTGTACTTTAAATTTGAGGTATTATAAAGTTTTCATACACACAAATCATAGGAATATTAAAGTATAAATTAGCTAGCAATTGAAAACTGTATTAAGTATTGGTCTCTCAATGACCTAAAATGGAAAGATGGGACTAAAATATCACATAATACTTTTCAATTTACTTTGTGGAATGGGATTTCTGATAGATATTTTATAACAAAGTCATAAAATTCTGTTGGTCTTCTGTCCCTGGTTGCTTTCCTGCAGTGTCCCAAAAGCTAGAAATTTTGCATTTCCTTCAAACAAGTTATAATTTATGAAGCAAAATATAGACTTAAATATCCAGTGGAAGACTTAAACATCTAGCAGAAGGTCAAAGTGCACAAACTGAAATACAGGACATTCCACTTAAGAAAAAACAAAACAACCAAAGCATTTTATTGTGAGGGTGGTCAAACACTGGAACAGGCTGCCAAGATATGAGGCTGTGGACTCTCCATCATTGGAGATATATAAGCTAAATTCCCCTTGCTACTCAAATAAATTCTTCACCTTTCAATCCCTATAGAAACAGACAACGGGCTATTTCCCTAAGCAATTTTATTACATATTTTTCTGTTGTCATTCATTCTCTCCTATCAAGATGTAATGATTCACTCCTTTCAGACTTTCTTCCTATATCTGTTATTTTCTAAACTTCTGGTCATTTTCACAGTCCTCTGGATTGTGCCTAATGAAGACCATTTGTGGTCAGTGGATTATTTTATTTCTTACATATACTTTCCTGTTTATGTATCACAGAAAAATGTTTTCCACAACTGTGTGACACTGTTGACTGATGATCATTTTAATAATTAAAGTATCTCCAGGATTACATTCTGCAGAACTATTTAGAAAATCATTCTACATGTTGGAGGTGCAGACTATTCTTATTAAATGTAATACCTTGCTCTCTTTCTTACTATATTTTTTCCTATTTTTCAAGCATTTATGCAGCTTGTCATGGGCATTTCGAATTATATTCATGGCCTCCAAACTACATATAACTTTTTCAGCTTGTTATCATTAAATAAAAATACGCCAATTATTGTTAAAAAAGAAATTGTGTCAGACCCAGAAGAGATATCTGCACATCCCAGCTTCATAAAGTCTTTGATAGCAAGCAGTACAAAACTATACTTTTTCTGGTTCTCTGTCCACCTACTTTAAATTGTTTCATGGATGAAACAATGGTTTCATCCATATTTAACCTACTTTGATTAGGATGTCAACTAAAATTGTATTAGAAACCTTAAAGCAACCAAGAAAAACGACATATTTCACTTTTCTCTCTTGAAGTAATTGTTGGAAATTGTATTGATTTAACATAATAGTTCTTAACAAATCTATGTTGGCTGTTACTTTCTGCCTTATTATCTTCTAAATGTTTACTTTTTTTTTTCAGAGCCTGAAATTCAGTATACACACATCATCTTACCACCTGACATTAGGCACTCTTTTTCCAGTTCTCTGATAATTCATTTGTCCTTCTTCATTTCCCAAAGATGACTGTTAAGTAGTTTGAAATTATTTCAGCCAATTCCCTAAGGCAAAGTAAATTCAAACTCTAGTTTATCTAAGAAGATGTAAAATTTTTGCTATTATAACCTGAATTTTCATCCTTATATGATTGATGCCAATTGTTAGTCATATGCTACAGTTAAACTTCATGAGAGAAAAAAGTACAGAAGACAATGGAACTTCTAGTGTTGTTACAGATGCCCTCAAATAAACAACCAAT
The DNA here is from genome assembly GCF_003259725.1 of Athene cunicularia. Classification (NCBI taxonomy): domain Eukaryota; kingdom Metazoa; phylum Chordata; class Aves; order Strigiformes; family Strigidae; genus Athene; species Athene cunicularia. The sequence goes on along the minus strand of NW_020799097.1, from coordinate 42,249,804 downwards.
CACCAAAAATAATAAAAAAAAAAATATTAACACAGTTAACTAGCTCTCTATAAATTACAGGTTGTAATGTCTGTGAGAGGAGAACAGAACAGCTTTCTAGGTTTTAACAGCAACCCAGAATGCAGAACAAATCCCACTCCCTGGGGCTTAACAGCAACACCAAACACTTTACAAAGCCCTGCTACCTAGAGTTTAACAACAACCTAAAACGCTTTATCACCCACCTGACAAGTGAGGGCTCTCAACCTCGAGGACCTGCTAAGGGCAGTGTCCCGACTCAAGGCACCTCGAGGAGTTTCCTTGGATGGCATCCTGACCCAAGGGGAGAATCCTCAACCACAGGGTACTGCTCCAAGGGATGAGCTCAAAATGTCTCCCCAGGGGACTCCATTTATACCCAGACCCAATCTGACCTGTGGTCAATAGTGGCTCCCATTGGCCAAAGGCCCCAGTTACTTTGAGGCCCTGAGGGCAAAGGAATCAGGAGCTGCTACAATGCAGCAGCCAAGAAGCTCCGCTTTCATTGGGCAGCTGCACCTGCCACAGGAGTTCTCATTGGTTTTTCTTACTAGCTTTCCAACCTGCTTACTAAATGACCAATTTCTTTTACTGCTAGTGTACTGAATCAAAGAATTTTTTTATCTTTGTTTAAAATTCTGTTAAGCTGTAACTTTCAGTTTCCAAGTGCATTTTCATTTTTGATTTGAGCTTTTTCTCCTCTTGGATAAGCACTTCGGATTCCATATTTCTGTGTTGCTCCATTAAAATCAGTGAAAAGATTAAGATTTAGTCCATAACATCATATTCATCTCACCTAACATTAGCTATTCAGAAATCCAGGTTACTCTAGGATAGTTCCATATATTCTTCCTACAATAAATGATGAGAAGTAGACTGAGATGAGGAGATAATTTTATGACACATCTCATCCTAAATTTGGTCTCCAAGATAGGGAGGATAAATTGTCCTTTGGAAACGCTCATCGCTGTTGCTAGTCACAAACTGTGCTCATCACACCCACGACATGGTTCTGAACTTCAGCAAATGTGAGGGATCCAGATCCAGTGTTTTATTTCTGCACTCGCTGTGTAAGTCTCATGAAATTATCTTAAACTGCCTTACAAATATTAGTTAACTTAGGTCACAATATCTCTGTGAAAGAAGGAAATAAAAACTGAAGAATCCATCTGTTCTACATCATAAAACAATGCCACTCAGTACTTCAGCACAAGAAATATTTTGCATCTAACTCAATATATAAACAGAATGCAGAATTAGGAGAGCTGTTCAGAAATCTACCTGAAATACAGTGAGAAAGACCCAAAATAAAACATAATTATTATTTAAAACTTAAGTACTTTGTTCTGAAGAATGTAATCTGTGATTTCTAATGCAAAATTACTTTTGGGATTTTGTTTTTCTGCCGTTGCTTATCTAGCCAGTTCTAGCACTGTACAAGCACTTGGTATCATTTTTTTAAAGCATTTTTGTTTTAATGCCTGTATTTTCATAGTTACTCACTCCATGTCACTAATAAAGTAGTTAGAAATTAATTGCTTTAGTGAACCTGTCTTCTTGATTCATGCAGATATGGGAAGATGTGTATACTATACCACCAGTATAAAATTTTGTCATGCCTGCATGATCTTTATGGAACTTTCATGCTTGGAACATCACATTTTTCTTTTCAGAAAAAAACAGAAAAGCAAAAGACTATATGTCTGTTCCCACCATTTCTAAATGCTCACTAGTAAAGAAACATGACACATAATTCCCTAAACAGGTAAATTACAAAGTATGTCAGAGTACAAAATCAATGGTTCCCAAGTGTAGGACAATGTATTTGCTTCTGAGCATTATGATGAAGCACCTGATAGGAGTATCTAACAGTTGTTGACATAGCTGTCTTATTAAAGCTAAGGTTTTATTAAAATATCCTACTTTTGTCTGTTCTGCTGATTAATAATTCTTTTGAAGGTTTCATGCTTAGGAACTGGTTATTTACAAGAGAAAGACATGTACATATCTATGCTATAACCTATACAAAATTCTATAACCTATTTAAAATATTTTACAGAAGAGGACTCTGGCTATATACTCAAGACACAGCTAAATGCAGTAGAATTCATGAGTCAAAACTTTCCATTTGCACCTCTATAAAATTAGATGATAAAACTTCTAAGTTTCTGATATGTTCTACAAGGCTCAATTGCTGTTTGCAAAGTGCTTTGAGATACTGTGATTTAAACAAAGACTCATATACATTTCACTACTTGTTATTATCTCAGTGAATTTTCTTGAGTTTTATGTATAGGAATATTTTCTCACAGTCCTGGCACAAAATATATAGAAAAACCCAGATCAAATATAATAAATTTTTAAAAATATAAACTACAGTGGGTGTTTGGAACATCAAATGATGGCAGAATTTAGACTTTTCAGCTTGAAGCTGATAAACATATGTACAGATTTTTAGAAGGAGGATTCATAATTCAGAAAGAATGCTTAGATATCAAACCCAAACAAACAGAAAACACAGTTAACTGATCCGCATGCTGCAATGGTGGATCTGAAGTGGTATGTGTCTGTCCACCCACTATTGTACTGGCGCTCAAGATACTAGTCATGAAACTATTTTTACTATCATGAGCTTCGTCTTTTAACCACCCACATTTGTCTTTTAGGTTTTCACCTGTCAATGATGTAATTCACGCCTTTACTTACAGACCTGACCTAAAGCCAAGAATAATATGAAAGTCACAACATTTTTTTTTTTTTTAATTTCATTATTTCTTCTTAGGATTTATTTTCCTCTTTATTTTTTCGAGAATATTTACATTAAATTAGTCTTGCAACAGCATTCCTAAGAAAACCGAGATTTTTAAGAAAAATAAAAATTAATTATGTTTCAAATATTCCTGAGGAAATAAATTGAGTACTTTATTTTGAGTTGCAGCCTGAAAGAAAAGAGATAATTTTTATTCCTGTTTACAGCATGATTCCTACTTTGCACTGATTCTGCAGGGGAACTCTTCAAGAATGAAAGTAGCTGCTTCACCCCAGTGTTTGTCCACTTTTCAGAACATGGTAGCTATCAGGATCCTTTGTTCACTTGTCCAAATTAATATGCTTTCCAACTGATCCATTTTCCAAGTCTCTAGAGAACCTTTTATATTCTGTGTGTTCAGATATCCTTTTCATAGCTCTTCATCTATCTTTCAAGTGGATCGAATCCATTAGCTCAGGGGTAGGAAGTTCTGTTAACATTTATACAAAGGGATCATTAATTAGGACAGAGTTTTCTTGGAAAGAAGGTTACTTGACAACTGCGCCCTAATTATGCTCTTGAACTTTATCCTAGCCTTTCTGTCCTCAACACTGATATTCACAGATTATGATATCATAAAGAACCATTGAGATTATCCAGTCTGACCTTAAGGTAGAAGTCATCCATGAATTAATTTTTGAACTAGGACAGCAGGTAGTAACTGTAGTCTGAAAAGTGCTAATGGCCAACAAGGCTAAATCAGGTAATATATATAGTATTTGCAGAAAAAATAAATTTATATATAGTAACATATTGCAATAGACAAAAAACCCTGTTGATTGGCTACAAAAGCTCAGCAACTTCTGAACCACAGTTAAAAAAAAAAAAAAAAAAAAAAAAAAAAAAAAAAAAAAAAAAAGCGCCTTGATTTGAAAATTCAGTCATGCAACATCTACCATAAAATTCAGAAAGTTAGTGTACCAGTCAGCTACTTCATTGATTATTCTGCTGCTGTCACTGTTAAAAAACTGTGTCTTGTTTCTAGTGTAAATGCATGTAGTTTAAACTTCCAACCATAGGCAAAAAGCCCTAGTGATGTCTAATTATGTTAAATGTAGCAATCAGCTATGAGCATGTTCTTATATCTCAAAGGAGTTCATTCAGATGTTCCGACTGAGTACACACTGCCTCTATTTTTGCTGAGTACATGGGTAGCTTGTGCAGAACTCTTACATTTATCTCATTAATTTATCTTACTAGAAATCATTTTTAAGAGGCTCAAGATTCTTTCCAGCTACTATGAAGATCCAGAATTGTGGCTGCTACCAACTGCTTTAGAAAAACTTTACAGAAGAAATTGCCATCTGGATTAACAGTGTGCATTGTGGGTTCACAGCCTTCACAGTACGTTGGAGGCTCCATTGTTCAGTTAAATACATGTATAGCAAACATCGCATGTCTCTGCCCTTCTACCCAATGTGTGTTAGTTCTAAGGTGAATCCAAGCCATTATAATCACTTTCCACATTGTACAAGATGTCCTGTTACCACCCCTAGCCTGAGGTTGAGTGACATCTATAAGAAACAACTATATTACTTAGGGAGGAAGCAACTCAGTTGCTATCCTGCAGCTTCCAGGCACATCATAGCTTTCAGAGTGGACAGAAACATGGCATAATATTAATGTATTTCTGATGATACCTGTGCAACCATCGAGGAGCTACATTTACTAATAGCAGCACAAGCACTTTGTCAATCACTGCACACAGAGTCATCCACAAATCTTGATGGTTCCATGTCAACAACACTCCTTTAGAAGGGACATGTAAAGATTTACTGTCACCATAAAAACACTTTTGCATGAATTACAATCTATATGCTTACTTACCAGTCATTCACCGTTGTCAGGTGATTTGAGAAGTCTGTCCTTTAAGTCTGACATGTGAAATATGAATACAGAAGAAAATAGCCCTAGGGAGAGTGTACAAACAACACGAATCCCACATGCTGTGAATCCTCTGCATGACGGCTTATGGTGTGGATTCATGCATGTTTATGTTAGAGACAATGTAGTGCAGGTGAAATGCAATATGTGGGATTCAGTGCTCAGTAGTCTGATACTTTGGCCTAATAAATGTAAAACCCAAGTTCAATATCTCATTCAAAAAATTAACATTTCCACCTTTTACAACCACAAAACTATCCACTTCTAACACTGCAAAATGCCAAGAGACTGAAATGTTGTTACATTTTACTTTTTCAAAAGCCATAACTCACCTAGCACACAACCTTATTCATGTGTAAAGACAGAGCGAGTTGCAGGGAAAACTTCATGAAAATACATCCAAATAGTATTTTAAATATGCCTGCTTACTCTAGAAATGGGACCCCTAATAATATACAATTATCTAGACATATAGAGTTACTTATTTTGATTTCCTCCAAGACTATTAATTGCCTCTCAGCTTTCAAATGCCTCACCGCTTCCCACAAAACTTTGCAGTCTCTCTGTAGCACATTGTATAATGAATGTCTCTTTTGGCACTTTCTTCACCTTCACTCTGCAGCTCCAGGACTGCCATTACTGAGTTTTCAGCTGGAAAACACTCTTCCTTCATGGTCTGCCTCTACCAGGAACTCAGCCTAAGATTCAGTTCCCCAAACTTTGACATCTACTCTAACTTATTCAATAAGTATCCTTCCAAAGTCAACATATCATGCAATCTTCCTAATTAAGACAGTGATATTAAGTCAGCTTGAACCACCTACTGGCAATGACTGACTCTACTGAGATGAGAGAGACTGTATGAGGAGGCTAAGACTACAGGTATATCAGTTAAAAAAAAAAGGATATGGACTGTTTTCTGACCGGTGCCCAACCAGTATGGCAGTTTTGAGTCCTTCATTCAATTACACAAAACCTCTTGCTTGCTAAAACTGGGGACCTGCACCCAGACTGCTACTGGAATGATATATGACCCAGGCCGTTCCCCAGCAGTGCCTGGATATTGTCTGGGAAAGAAACAGCTGGCATGAAAAAAAAAAACACCTGTGCCAGGATCCATGCTTACAGCTGGACACTGTGGATGATTGCATGCCAGTAGTAAGGCCCATATCCTGGTCTTCTGTGGTTTACCAATATAGGTTTAACCTATATACATGTAAGTAATGTCTACACAGCTTAAAATTAATCAAATTAATATACATTTTGGTCTTGAATATATTCTGTATTAAACAGGTGAATTATGGTAAAGGAAACATTTTTTCTTTTTTTTTACATGTAACAGAAAGAATTACTGAAACCTCACTAACCAATCCACCCACTGTGCTAAAGACATCACATAGAGAGCATTTAGCCAAAAGCTACATATCTTGAGTCTTGTGTACACCAGAAGAGCCTCTGCCAGTGTAATCATGCCAGTTACCAAGGCTAGATCTGTAATCATGTCAGATAACAAGGTTGACACTGATGCTACAGTAACTCTTTAATGGAGACCTGGTTTTACTGACAGGCAATCACTAAAGATAAAATTCTATATTCTGGACAAAATTAAGAAAGTTTGTTTTATTGATGATTAAACTGCTTTTGCATAGGGATTCTTACTTGAAAAATAAAAATTTATTCTAAGATATATTTGCATCTAAAGGGCAATAGATACACTAAAGTTTATATATTGTAATAAAATAAATGTTTTCATTATATGATTGTAAATCTTCTCATACACACCTATTGTTTGAACCTTTTTATCTTTTCCTATTGACACAGCTATAGATGCCTTCTATGAATAACTATTATGAAAATTATATTGTCTGATTAACAGCTGTGTAGCTTCCCAATAACCTAAGAGCTCATCATGTAATCACAGAAATAGTCTTTCTGAGTGCAATGGGGCTATTTGCATGAATAAAGACTGGCAGCCTCAGTCCCTAAATTTGTATTTATAGTATCTTTAAGTATAATAAAATTAAATTACAAATGACTCACTGATTAAGTGTCCTTTCAAGTGCTATAAAATCTTGCATTGAGCTAGAGCTCCCTATTGTTCCTGCGATAAATAAATGCTCAGAAACATAACACCGGAGGGTCTAGAAGGCATGCAGATTGTGGAATCTGCTTTATCCCAGTTTTCAATAGAAAATGGCTTTTCAGGTTTACATATAATCTGAAAAGATATCCAGGGACACCAAACCTCACTCTAGTTCCTCTTCAGACACTGCAACTACAGCTTTGAAAATGAGGTTTGGAAGGATTTGAGGAGATCAGTTCTCCTCTGGCACCAAATAGGGGACAGTTGGGCAAGTCACAAGCCCCAGAGAAACAATAGGCTCTTGACAGGACATGTTAGTTACAAATAGTTACAAAGACATCTGTTGAGAAAATAAAATTTGAAGGAGATTTTGAAGCTGTTGTGAAAACTTCCCACCAGAAAAATGAGGTAGGCAGTGAGGACCATGATACTGTGCTGGAAGGGCTGCTGTCATTATTGCATTTGGTTAAAGCACCAGTGCTCCTTAGTTTCCTTTTTCTTTCCTATCAACTTTTACCCTTCAAATATCTCTGTATTTCCTGCTCTTAAAGTAGCTGCCCATCCATTCCATATCTGAGACAATGCATGTCTCATTTCTTTCGTCTGACTCCAAAACATCTTTCTTTTCCCTCTCACATAGTGGAAGGTACAGGGAGATGGTTTTCTCAGCTACACCCACCATTACCACCCAGTATTTTTCCCTGGCCCTCAGCTGGAGCAGGCTTTGGGGGGGGAAGAATGCTTGAAGAGAAGGAATGAAGTGTGTTTCATTCTTCTTACCCCCTGCCTTCTCCTGCCATCTACATGTCTGTCCCATACCCCTTAGACAGTTCCCATCTAAGAAAACACTGATCAGTTGTTTAAGTGGTATTTTTTTCTGTATTTAACCAAAACCTATAGAATTCTAATTTTAATAACCTTGGTTCTTCTATTCAGAAAGTATCATGTTCTATATGATGAATTGGAAAAATCCTAGTTGCTTAGGGTCTCAGTATGTCCATAAGAAGACCCCCCCCAAAAAAAATTTACTTTTTACAATGAATTATGAAAAAAAAAAAACAAACCAAAAGAAAATAGCTAGACTCTCTTCCCCTCTGTTTGGAATCTTACAGCTTTAAAAACATATTAGCCTGAAATCTATAACTGGGATTTCTGGATGGAGAGGGGGACACTAGGCACACAAAAATTTATGAAGCTCTTCCGTAAGAATCTGATTCAAGGCCTGTCATTATCATTTCAGAGCCTGTCAGCAATTTTAGTGATATTTAGATATGTTACAAGAGAATAAATACTGTATTTATTTAGTTTACTTCAGGATGTTGTAGAAGATCACTCCTTGGATTGTACTAATGCTGTTAGACATATATATATATATATATATATATATATATATAT
>NW_020799097.1:42203068-42241523 GCF_003259725.1 Athene cunicularia | reverse complement strand
TATATATATATATATATATATATATATGTATATGTAAAAGCATTTATCTCAGAAAGGATTGTGCAAACAAATAGTCATTAGTTGCTGAAGAAGTCTCACTGCCTCAAAAATTAGTTCTGTAATAGCAGAGCCCTGAGATGTGAAGGAGCTGCTTCCTAAGGCTAGCAGGACTTAGCACTTTGCCATCATTTAACTGGAAAAGGTAAGCAGGGACGATTCAAAAAATTACTTTCCTGTGACTGATAAATGCCTTGCACTCCCAAAATTCAAGAAAGGTAAAAGCTAGAGTGAAGGCTGCTCAACACGTCACCGTAAATTTTACCTTGAATATCACCTCACTCCATCTTGGGGTTGACAGATGAGCACAAGTAGATTAAACTTGTCTGGCTGAAGCAGCTATTTCCTGCTGTTATTCACCTTGCCTCTTGCAGAGGTGGCCACTTGCAGCTGGGAAGGATGGTCCAACTCCAATGCTATTTCTTGAACAACTTAACACTGGCATAGTAAGGCAGTAGGCCAGCTGTTCAGTGATGCCATATACAGAAGCAGCCTCACATGGAGTCAGCTGTCCTAGCCAAGGGGACAGAGCCCACAGAGAAAAGCTTAAAGCAGAGTGCTCCAAGACATTTCAGCCACCTGAGTTTAATTGTCCTGTGAGCCGACACCCTCAATCACCCTGAATATCCTTTGGACTTGTTGCTCCTATTATTTCATTTATGCACTAAGCTATTTTCTATGTCCTGCTCTGAAAACCCTTGCACATGCAATTTCTCTGGTGTTTCCACTTTCAGGCTTAGCAGAGACCACAAAATTTACTCTCTGTTATTTAGCACCTCAAGCTAGACAGCAACTTGGCCATAGAAAGGAACAGTCAGTGTTTTATTCACCATTAAACAGAGACACCTCTTAAACTGTTCACAGTGCATTTTTATTAAACAAAAGGCATATTATTGGCTTAGAGCCATTTCACATAAATATTTCTTGGTCAAGATCTAATAATGTAAAACATCCTGAAAAACATTAAAAGAATCGTATAACAAGATTTGTATGTCAGATCACATAAAACTCAGAAATTTAAGGTTGATTAGTGGGTAATTATTGTACTGTATGAACTGAATGTTGCTGAAATCTATAAAAAAACATAACATGAATATATAAGCAGAAGGTCTGATATATATTCCAGATGTATCATTTTAGTCTGGTTTCTTGGTGTAGTAGGGCTTATGCTGCCATGCTGTCTGTCCTACAAATAACTTCTGGAGTCACTCATCGATTTCAAACAGTTTAATAAAGAATTTAACTTTTCAAACTTCATACAATAATTGGAATATGGATAGAGGGAAGACCCCCAAATTATTGTCTTCCCTGAGGGAAAACTTATCCCTTTACCTCTGAGAAGAATCAGACATCCGGCCGTTCAGCATCAGCATATTGGCAAGCGATCATAACAAACAACATTAAACCACCTATAGCAAGTAAAAAAAGCCCGTTGAAATGAAGTTGAGGAGGAGGGAAATACTGTCTGTGGCAAGAAGAAAGGATAAAACTCACAGGATAGAATTAAAATGAAAGAAGGCTTTGCTCCTTCCGCTATCTGTTAGAACAACATTTTCCTTCAATTGTTTTGGTTTAGTTTGGTTTGGGTTTTAAGGAGAAGGAGTTTGCATTTACAAGCTAGTAAACAGCAACCATCAAATAGGGGGCAAAATTAGGGGCTGTTCTGTGTGTGTATATATATGTCTTGCTATGAGTGATGGGAAGATCTTAACAAATTACATAATATTAGAGACGCAAACTAGAATGAGTTTCAGGATGTTATTCATGGATATAGTAAAACAAGATTTTAACTTGGTTGAATCTGTCATGTTTAGTTGTAAAAAAATGTCAGGTTGACCAAGTTAAAATATTTTTTCATGAAGATTAAGAATGAACCAACCTTTTCAGAATTTCAAGGACAAACACTGAAGATGTTTGTTCCAGATTTGGGATACTTCCATGAATCACTTTTTGAAGTGATAACAGCAATCTCCATCTCTTCAATGGCACAGATACCTAATCGCTTTCTAGATTCACCAGAAAATATTGGGTACTTACTGGGTTTCTTATGCTTTTACCAATAGATGATCTCCTCCATCTCCAGTCCTAGTAAAAGACCTCAACAGAAAGGACAGTGATATGAAAAGCAGAAAGTGAATCACTGGCCACCAAATGACCTGATTTTTCTCAAGGACTATGCTCCAAGGTAAAACTAATGCTGGAAGCTGTGCTGGAGAGCAGAACCAAGTAGGCACTACAGGTACCTACACATCGACACATCATCATGCCACACAAACATTTATTGCAGACCTTTAAACTATATTGTATTAAATTCAGTCATGTCTAGGAGTGTTTCCAGATGCTGGAACACAATTGTCTGTATGAGTTCCTTGGCACTAATTTGGCTCATGCCAACTAGCACAGTCCAGACCATGCCCAGAGAAAGTTCAGAGATAGATCTCATTTCCAATAAACAGTATATGTGCAACACCCTGTTCTGGAGCTAAGAGTTTACTACCAGAAATGTGGGCAGCATCATGTCAGTTGACCTCAGCACCCAAAAGTGTTTTCATGCACATTATAATTCACTAGTATAGACATAGCATTAGTGAGAATGACAAATAATGTTGTGTGTAATAGCTACACCATCCTGAATAGTGAGTAGCTGGCTGCAAGAAGAGAAATCATTTAATACATCCAGAGCAGGAACTAATGAAGAGCAGATATTATTCCTATACTTGATTCTTGCTCTGTGACTCTTCTGTGTATACAGGTCCGAAATCGTGACATGAGCATACACAAGTTAAAGCATACATTGCCATGCAATTTCTTGTATTTCAAGAGAAAAATGGTAATCAAGGATTTCTACAGTAGCTTTTTAATGAAAACTGGAATATTAATTTTAAAATCATCTTCTCACTAGTAATCAGTAAACATAAAAAATAAGGCTCATCCAGTAAATTAGTCACTACAAATTATTCTTCCACTCTGGTATTAATGATTCAACATCAGCTTGGCAGAAGTTATTAAGCTGGGTCTCTCAGGGATCTATTCTGGCTTCAATATCATTCAATATTTTCATTAATGACTTGGAGGCTAAAGTTGGGAATATGTTAATTGCATTTGTAGATAAATACAGTGCTGAAAGTAATCAAAATATCATGGTGGTACAGGGCAGATGTAAATGGCAGAGCTTCTGTCTACTCATCAGTGTAGAGTATGGCAGAAGCCTGATAACCATGACCAGAGATTCTGGATATGACTGTCCTACCAATAATAAAAAGTAACTACAACAATGATAAATAGGATAGAATTGCTGAAAAATAACATAGACTCAAATGAGGTTACATGAAGTATTCCTGATAGGCAGAAACAAACAAATGCACACATATAAAACATGAGCATCAGTAACTTCACAGTGAGAGAGAAGGATCTAGGTACTTTAGCAGATGATGAATTAAATGAGTCAACAACATGACATATTTCAAATACCGCAAATGCTATCTGGGTTGTATTATTAGGAGTGTCATGTTAAACAAGCTAGGCAATTATGCTGCTTTGCTTAGCGCGTACATCAGTGCACTTTAGAGTACTATTTTCAGTTCCAGTTACTCCTCAAAAAAGTGCAGGAAAAAAGGAGAAAAATTGGAGCAGCTTTCCTAAGCAACAATTTAATCAAATTTGGAAGAAAGACTCCAGTGGAGGAGTTTGGAAATCAGTAAAATACACATATTTAATAAATGTTAAGTTAAATAAATTGATTCTGTAAATACTACATGGCTCAACTATCTTTGCATTAACCAGAATTTAACATAATGTTACATTATTAAATTTAAGGATTAAGACAGAAATATGAGCATAAATATTTTGCAAAACTTTGACTTCAATTTGGCAGTGAAAACAACTGCCAGTTGAGGCAATGAAAACACCAATCAGTGTGAGAAAATAGGCACATTATGTGGGGTTAATGGGAAAATCATTCCTTTGCTACAGAGTTTGGGAATCCTGGGACCATAAGCCGATATGTGTCGTTTGCGAAGAAGCCACAGCCATTCCCAGCAGAAGGGCTAGAAACAGTGTTCGCCATGAACCTCATTGATACTGGAAGTGTCCCTGAAGGAAGTGCATTAACACGTATAGTGAAAGAGACTTCTAGTCAAAATGCATAGAGAAAACTTTATATCACCAGTGAAGAAGGTAGAACAGAGGCAGAGCAATCCAGAGGATTGCAACTAAGGAAAAAAAAATAAATCAAGAAATGTGACCCACAGTTCTCCATGTAGGATCAGAAGAAAGGGTAGATGATAAACAGAAATAAGAAGGAGTTTGAGAGAGGTAGCTGAGTACACCTAGTCCTATGAGAAGTCTCACAAAAGTGTGTTTAGGGAGTGGGGGCTGTGGGGAAGGGAAGAGACAGTGTAGCAGTGCAGAATTCCAAGGAGAAGAAAAATATTTTTTTCCTAAAGAATCTAAGTGTAATGTTGTAATTTGACAAAGATACTTTAAGCCAGGATGTGGGGAAGGATTCAGATCGTATGCCTGTATATAATCTTTCTACAGGGCTCTGCGGTCCATTGCAATTACAAATCTTTTTACCATGCTATACAGGACAAGGAGCTCCAGAACAAATGATCATGTGGTCTACTGAAATGCAAAATAATGGATCTAAACTCACTTCTTTTATCTCGCATCTGAACATTATTCCACAAAGACTGAAAATTATCTCATATTTTTTTAGCTGTCTGCCAATCAGTTATCTATAGTTAGTTAATTGTTTGGAACCCTCTCTAGTCAGCAAAGAAAAATAAACTCCCAGAGGACCTTCCTTTTCTCATTTTCTCACTTTGTCTCTTTCCCTCCTCCCCTCTTTACTGCTTTTCTCTCTCTTTCCTTTCTTCCTTTCTACCTTTCTGTCCTTCTTATTTGGTATAGTTTTCTGCACACTTTGTGTATTGAACTGGCTCCAAAATTATCTGATGAACACCATAGCTGGGTGCAGTTCTGAGTGAGAAGTGAAGAACAATGGGTATGTATCTGTCAGTCCACAGATGGCTACCCAACAGAAACACATGACACCACTAAGTAAAAGCTACTTGTTTTTTTCTTTAAATACTTACTGAATACTTCCCAAAACCACAATATACCCCACAATGTCCTCTCCTCATTAACCAGAAAAGCCCATTCGTTTTTTTTCCTAGTATCTTCATTATGTTTTCTCTTTCTTTTTCGTGCTGTCCTCTGCATATAACATTCTCCCTAGACTGGAAAGTTGCTATTATAGACAGTTCACTAGGTGGCACATAGGAAAGTCTTGCACACATAATTATATGTTTTAATTAATACTAAAGGGAATTATTATACATGTATAAATACCACATACTTCTGGAACTCTGTTTAATACAAAGCTGGAAGGTTACTGAACTTCTCCTCTATTAAAACAAATGAACTCTTTCAAGAACAAAAGGAAGATATATTTTCCTTTTGATGTTAACAATTTTTACATCTTTGTTACAGTCCCTAATCCAATAATCTGTATTAAAGTAATGATTCTGTGAGGAAGAAAGGGACTCAGCTTCTCACAGGAAGAGGTTATATTTTTGCATTTCTTATCAACTGATGAATGATTTCTTTATATCTATTTAAAAAAAAAAAAAAACAACAAACAACAAAAAAACAAACAAACCAACAAACAAAAAAAAACATGGAAAGTTCTGATTTGCTAAGTGAATAAACACATACTTGAAAAATCCTTATGCTCCCTTAGAATTTTTATGATTCTTATTTATCGCGACCAGAAACATAATTTATTGCTTACTGTATTTAGAGGTTATGACATGGGAGAAGACAAATGCAAGTGGACAGAAACATCAATGTAATGTGAATACAATGGCAGTCTTGTGTACCGTAAACTAACAGAAAGGATTGATTAGTTATACCATACCATTTGAAACCTTGTTTGTTCTACATAGAAAAACAAAATAATAATAGAAAGGAAAATATAATTTTAAGCAACATGTGTGATGAATGATAGAGAGCAGTTCTTCAGTGATATTTGATCACTCATTTGGAGAGAAATGTTAAAATTCTGAGAGGAAAAAGAATTCTAATTTCTTTGATGGTTGTTTATTTAAAGTTAGAAATTGAATATTAATCAGAAACATAAGTATGTTTAATAACTGATAAATTCAGACATTTAATGGAACTTTCATGAGCAATATGAAGAGAGGAAAATAATTCTATGATTTCATAATAAAACTTAGAAATTTCCTCTTACAAGTTTCTGAAAGAAAACAAGTCTTTTCATGACTGATTATACCTTGAGATCTCTTAATGAGCATCTATTGAAAGCAATTGATTTTACAAACTAATCTTTCTGTATGTATTCCATAATCTATGAAAGGAAATGCTTGGATATATCATAAAAAGATCCAATATACCAAGCTGTAGATGCATTGTTAACTTTAATCACAGTACTCACATACACAAATGTTTACAAGATTAACACTCAATTAAGTATTTAAAACTACAAGGACTGAAGCCATACGATTTTCAAACACTAATTATTTTTCATTTACAATTGTGAAATCCAATATTTTCTCAATTAATGTGGATAGCTCATTACACTGGTAAAAAAAAATAAAATATTTTTTTAAATGTCTTTCTCTTGTTAAAAGAAATATGAAGGAACTCAGCACTGGAATTTCACTGAGCTTAATAGATAAGTGACATGGTTAAATCACACCTGTCATTTTACAGATGAAAGGATTTGCCAGGCTGTGAATTGCAACTATAAATCTTCTATGTATGAATAGGATAGTAGACAGTCTCAGGTTCAGATTTCTAAGCCATGATTTGTTGACAATAATGGCCTGATAATTAGCAGCAAGATTTTATAATATTTAAGCAGCAAACTTCGAGGGTCACTGCTTTTAAATCAAACCTCAGGGTTATTTGAGTTACCTTGTGTTGGGGAATCAGAAGGCTGGCACCTCATAAATCCTTTTGTATTCTTAACTGGTATTGACAGGACTCTGTTGAAGTATTACATGACTTCTGATTTATTTTGTACTTGCTGTGGAAGTATTGCAATACTGGAAATTCTCAGAGGGTGGCTTTATTGTATTAATAGAGCAATACAAATAGAGTTTAAATTGTCTATTGTTCCATAACCTGCAAAAGAGGAGCCTGAAAGGGTACTAAATGTTTCTTTATACCAGACGTGGAAGAAAGCTTATTTTTATGACTACAGGCTGACAGCTAGATCCTGCATTATGAAAGCTACCCTTACAGCAGATCAGCACCAAATCAGGCAATAAGAACTTTTTTCCTTCAATGTTCGATATGCCAGGAACTGCTTCCTCCTACACAGTCTTCTCTCAGGGGCCTAGGTTCATCCACTTTAGCATCAGAGAGAAAGAAGCTATTTCCAGAATTAATAAATCACTCTTTGAAAGTGCCTCTCCCTAAACCAGCTATAAAGGGATTTTATAAAGGGGTAAAATATGGTGAGAGGACTTCAAGCAAAAATATCAGGACTGCTAAGCTTAGACTAGAAGCCTCTATCTAACTGACATTGCTGTTCCCAACAGCACATGCCAATACGACCTTTAATCTCTTTGGGGTAACTATGTTCCCTATTGCCACCAAAAAGAGAAGTCTTGCAGAACTTCTGCTGCACTACCCTTACCTACACGTGTAGATGGCAGTTCCTCTTGACATATGGAAGAATGGTGTCAGCAAGACCGGAGACTTCCTGGACTACAGTCAGTGAGTATGCATGGGCCCATACTGCCTGATGTCTGGCACAAAGCATTTCCACATTTCCCACTCTCTGCTCCAGAATATGAGTCCCTTGAATCCCTTGATCCTCTCCTCCCTCAGGCAAGTCTTGTAGGAGAGTAGCCTCCAGGCACGTGTGACTCTTGGCTACACAGGTCTCTTTACTGGGTTTCTGCCCTTATACACCTTTCCAGACAGCATGAGCACACCACAACCCCACATGAGCAGGTGTCCTGGTTCAACTAGGATAGGGTCAAGTTTTCCCCAGCAAAGAGAGAGGGGGAAGGGATCTCCAGCCGGGTTATTCATACCATGCTGACGTCAGGTCAAGGGGTGGAGCCCTTTTACTTTCGCTTTTGGTTTTGGGAGTTACGACACACGCGTCGAGCTTGTTCCCTGTCCATTTTGCAGTATTTCTCTATATATCTTTTGTCTTGTTCACTGTTATTGCTGTTTATTGTTGTTATCTTTGCCACTGCTGCTATTCAGATTGTTTTATCACACTGTTGTATTAAATTTCTTCTTATTTTAGCCCGGGTCTGTGTTTAACTTCTAGCCCGACCAGCTGCGGGTGGGGGAAGGGCAACAGCAACGTGCTCTCCGGTCCCAGCAGGTCTTAAACCTGCACAGCAGGCCTCATGAGATGTAGCTTCTCAGTGTCTAAACTGCACCGTGAAAACACTTCCTCACGCACATAATTCTTTCACTCTGTTTCCTTACTTTAGTGCATCATCTAGACACTAATTGATAGGCTCTTTAACTATCAAGTTGGTAAAATATGCCTGTGGGGTAGCATGCTCTGCATTTCACTGTGAATAAATGGAAAATTGTCCACACATGGACATGTCCATGGACATGGAAAAGTTCTTGGTGTCCCCTACATTTCTTGCAGCAAAAGGGAGACCCTTGTGCAAACGTACACCATGTACACCAGCTGCAGTCCCTCCTCCACCTCTTCAAGAACCCCTTGTTCATGTTATATTTTTCTCTTTTTCCTTTCTTATACATCTGCGAGGCTTGAGTTCCCACCATGCCCTGGCCTTCTCTTCATCACCTTCCTGTTGGCCCTGGCCACTCCTAGCACCAGGAAAAAGAAGATGGACAGGGAAAGGGGACAACTGCAGACTTTATTTATGTTGACGTCCTGTCAGTGGACAGTGCCTGCCCATCCTTGGATGATACTTTGAAGGAATGATGAGTGCTTCTGGAGGATTCTGCCTGGTGTCTCCTGCTGTTTCTATGCTGTTTCCTGCTGTGTTCTTATTTTCCTCTTTTCTTCATAAGTTGCCTCTCCTACCAGCTACCTGGATTCTGGAAGTTATCAAAGTTAGAGATTTTCATATTTGACATCTATGCTACCATGATTAAAACTGTCAGTTGACATCTTCCTCATTTTGACCAACCTACACTTCAGCTTTACAACTGTATATAGCAAAAAGTAGTGCAATATGACAATATTTTGTGTAGAAAACGTCTTCCTTTGCTTTGTACTTGCTATTACATCATTTCATTGGATTGTCCCTAACTGCTGCATTATGAGACTTGGTGAATAACAATTCCTGATTTATTTTGCTATACGATGTATGTATTTATAGGTGTCCTTTACATATTTTTCTTTATATACCATCCTCAGTTCCCATAATTTGTCTTCCAAATGAGAAATTTAAAAGTATTTATTTTATTGCATGTGGTACTGACAGGTTGGGGTTTTTTGTTTGTTTTGGTTTGTGTTTTTTTTTCCAGATGGGATAATGCTAGAAAATAATGTGGTATTCATTTTGGAGTCTCATTATTCATTTTTGCAATACATGATGTTTCCTGTTTATTTTCTTCCCTTCTCTGAATAATTACCCCCTTCTTGTTCTAGGATTTTCCTGAATCATCTCAATCACTGTTAACTCCTTGATTAATGTGAAGAGAGATGACCTTTGCGTATAATCGCTGTCCTATTGGTAGGCTAAATCTTCTATGTAATTATAAAATTACAAACAGAATAAATCTGTGCCAGTGATATATATTTATTTGCCTTTCAAGTCATTACCAAAAATATTTCTTACCTTCTTGTTGGTATTTTCTCTTCTTTGTTCACTTCTTTATATTCTTGTTTCATACATTATCTTATTTGTCTCTATTTACTTACGGCCATATTTTGCCACATTTGTTCCTAGTGAGTACTCATACTGAGTAAAATGTTACTTCTCAATCCTACTAATTTACCTCATCGGAGCACATGTATAAACATTGAAATAATGATATTGTTTGGTCCCTACATTTTATGTTCTTGGACTCAGAGAAAATCTCTCTCTCTCTTTTTGTTAAGTATTATATCAGTTTTCAGAACTTTAAGAAATAATAAACAGTATCTTTTTTTTAAAAAATTGCATCAATTTATAAATAGAAATAAAGACAATTAGTATCATTAGTCATTATCCTGATGGTCTAAAGAAAACAGCTTAAGTCAAAAGCATGAGTTTTTTCTCTCACAAGCCTAAAATTTGTGGAGCAGTATACTGCATCTCCTGAAAGAGTTTAGGAACGGTTGCTTTCCTCTGGGGCATTGCAACTTCATACCACTTTCTTCCTCTGAGCTGTGCCTAAATGGAATAATTGAACCCATAATTTGCAGTTACACTAGCGGGAATACAATTATAAAGATTCTCACTCCTAAAACAGGTCTTTTTTTCATTTGATTTAGGCACTTAGGAGTCTAATTCCTATTGACTTTCAAATGTGATTTAGCCTCTTGTGCCAGATTTGTAAAGGTATTTAGGTTCCTAATTCCTGTAATCAATGGAAGATAGTAGCCTTTAAAAATCTGGCCCTGAGGTGCATAATTTCTATTGACTTTCCTAAGTGTCTAAGCCACTTTCAAACTTCTGAGTCACGCAGGTGTTTTTGAAAAGTCGCTAAGTAGTGTCGACCAGAACACCCTCTCCAGT
The DNA here is from genome assembly GCF_003259725.1 of Athene cunicularia. Lineage (NCBI taxonomy): Eukaryota > Metazoa > Chordata > Aves > Strigiformes > Strigidae > Athene > Athene cunicularia. Next base: position 42,230,769 of record NW_020799097.1, on the reverse strand, counting down.
CACTGGGTGAGTGGTGACTGCAGTTACAGTGCAAATACTCTTAGCCTTTTATGGAGGAAGCTGACACTGCCTGCAGATGGAGAGATAGCACAGAAATAAGTGATTCATTGATTGGATGTAACTACTATATAAGGCATGACTCCCAGACTTAATCTTGCCCATATACCATGATCACCATTACTGCTATTGCAGCTAATGGCATTCATGTAAGCAGCAACTTTTACCCTTGTCTATACAGGAAACAGAACTGGAGTTTAAGGCATCAGTGATATTTTGCTCTGGTAAATTTAGTTCTTTGTCAGCAGTTTATTTTATGCAAAATGTTACTTAGTACTCTCCCTGAATGCTCAGTTAAAACACAACTAAATCTTTCTGGGTAGGTATCCAGATTAAAATGAAGAATATAAAAAAGATATTTGCTAATTAAATTTCTTACATTTTGCAGCTGGCAGAAGTACAAAGCATAGGCTTCGTGTGTGTGTGTGTGTGTGTGTCTTTTAAGAAAAGTGTGGGCAGAACACTTGTTTTCCACAAACTGTGGACCATATGTTAATTTTAGTGCATGTACTTACACTGATGTCAAATGGATTTTCTGATTCCTATCTGAAGATGTCTGTGGCTCTTTATATGCAAATAAGAATAGACGTCCATTTTTTATATAAATTATGCTCCGAATGAGTCAGTATGCTTTGAAGCCATATGTGTCTTCAGGCATTGATGTAGAGGCACATATTCCATAGCAATATGTTGGTAAGACTCTATACAGAAAGGTGGTGTGGATGGAAGGTTAGGCTATAAAACTTAATAAATTTAAACATTCTGTGTTAAACATTTTATAATAAATATGGCTCTGAAAACTGAATAAAAATTTTGTTTCAGACACATATTTCTCTTTTCTCCAAAAACAACCAACCAAACAAAATCCCACGCACACGTGCATCAGAAAACAGCTGTGATTTTTATAATGAAATTTTGCAGGCAATTAGCCTGGAATGTAGAATAATCAGTTTAAGTAATTTAAATTGGGCAAGATGTTGTGGTTTTAAAGCAACTACTGCGCATTCTCGGAAGCTACTTGCCATTGGGATATTTAGTTTGCATTGAGTACTGCAGGTTCATAATATGCAATCTGTAGTATTATTACCACAGTGTGTCCATGTTCAAAGGAGCCATTACCTTAATGCTGCAAAGTAACAAAAGTAGTGATTGCTTTTCATATATATAAAACATAAAAGATACTGATGTTGTAAAAGTGTTCAGTGAGCTTGCTTTGTAAATGCAGTAGAATATTCAGAGCCCCTATAGCTATTTTAAATTATTGTGCATACACCTTCATACTATACGTGATAATGACCCTTGGGAAGGGCATGAAAAATATGACTCCATATTATAGAAAATATTGACATTGAAGAAGCCTGCAAACCTAATGCATTGTAACAGAACATCCCTATGTCTTTTTTTTTTCTATTTCCATGATAAAAGAGATAAAATAAACAATAAATAATTACTTTAAATTCACATTGACAAGTATGACACATTTCCAGCACAAGACAGAGAATGCAACATACGCAATTTATTCTCATGCACTACTTCATTGTTAACTATTCTGATTGTACTAAGCCTGCCATGCATCCAGGTTTTTCCTGACATGTCCTCTTTTTCCTCCCAGAAATGGTGTCCATGTGGAATTCAGGTATTTTGGACACTTTTTTTTGAGAATTCCAGATGCTTGGCAGCTCAGTTGGAGGAGCAGCACAGAGATATCGGCTACATATGGGCAGGTCAATGCATCTGATTTTATGCACACATGCAGGCCATCTGTGTAGCTCAGGTGCAGCAAGTCCAGTGCTTTCTGAATGAATTTCTTCTGGGAAATCCTGCAGAAAAAGAACTTCAACCTACAAATTACTCAGGCTGAAAGCATACCTCCATTTATACTAAGTTAGAGAACTTCAGAAATGAAGGATTCAGTCCCAAACAATGAGTTGGACTGCTGCCATACTATAGAGCTCTTCACCAAATAAATTGTCATCTCCTGCAGTGTTGTCTCTGCAGCCTTGTTGGGGTGCTTACAAAAAGATGAAGATTGTAGCTCAGGGCCAAAAAAGTTGACCTTTGTAAAGCAGTGGATGGCCTTTTAAAGCTGTCATATCAGGAGGACACAGCTCGGATAGCTCAGACACAGCTGAGAGCATACCCTTAACTGGTAATTCACTGTTTAGCGTCTTCACTGTACTCCACTGTAAGGTGTTACAGCGAAGACTGAATACAATATACTACTGTTCAAGACCACTTCAGTACTCAGTCACAACAGTGTGAGAAAATTCTTTATAAACTTTAGATCTTCTGCCCCAAAGAAATCTAAATCAGGTTATATATAAAGTTAGGAATCTATTCACCACTGACAACCTGTCCCAAATCTAGTCTGAACTTTAACATTCTTGACTGTAATGGGTTAACACCAGCTTAACACAACCTTTTTAACTTAGTGATTTAATAATGCATGGGGTCTTCAACTCCAAAATTAGTAACAGATGGTGAGGCGGGATTCATTCCCAGTCCTGAGGAACACTTTGCTATACCTTCTTTGCTCCAAAAGTGATTGAGAATGAAGCCCAGAAATATAGGTGTGCAGGCTGCTTCTCACGGGGAATGCCTGGTTTGTGCAGAATCCTCTTAACCATTGCTGTGCCTCACTGTTTTCTAATATGTAGATCTAAGCTCAATACAGTTGTAGATGAAAATTAAAGAGATGATTTTTAAAAATGTTAGATACTTCAATATTTATAGCTACCTCTGTGTCAGTAACATACATTCTCAGTGCAGCTACAGCACTCCAAGAAATGCTTTAGCACATTGCTATGAATAAATCTTTTTCTAAAGAATTACCTGGTTATGTGTTATATATAAGTGGGAAGTAAAAGTTAGTATTCTTCTTTTTTTCTCCTTCTGTGGATTTTTTTACAAAATACTTCATGATACCATGCAAGAAAATTGTTACAACTCAAGGGAGTATTTTAAGGTAAGCTGGTTTTGAAGAAAAAGATTAAACATATATATATATAATTTTGAACCAGTATCTATACAGAATATCATCTGATAAAATACAGCATCACTTCCTACCTATCTTCTTTCCACTATCTTGTCTCAAAAGAAGCCCCTTTCTTCTGTTCACCTTCTGAAACATAGGCATGCTCCGATCCCATAAGCCTATCATTCATTTTTCTTTCTTCCTGTTATCCACAAGCTCTCAATTCCATTTTGTTTTTCTCCTAATGACACAAACATTAATCTTTCCACTAAAAGAAAAAAAAAAATCAATCTCTTCTTGTACTCTTCCTGAACTTTCTTCTACTTTTGAGTTAATTGATCATTGTTTGTAAGATCTTTTTTTAATTTTTTTCTCTAACCTAAACTGTGTATTTTCCAGCTTTTCCTCTTATGTACAGTGAAACAATTCTTACTACAGTTTCTAATTATTCTTTTTTGCCAGGTCCTGATCTATCTTAATCTGTCAAATATGTTTGATATTACTGACCTTTCCTTAAACCTTGTCTCACTTAACTTCTCTGATGTTTTCCTGGATCCTCTTCTGCTCCTAACGACTGTCCTTTCAGTACATCTATCAAAGGAGAAACCTCAGTATGGTATATCTACACTGTGTCCTAGATTACCTCTTTATCATTCTCTATATACAGGTAATTTTATCTTCAGATGCCAACTGACTTTATTCTTTCTTTGCTATGATAAATCACAGTTTTATTTTGGTCAAACCTATTTTCTGCTGTACAAATCAAAACACTATTTAATCTCTCATACATTCTTGAAGACTCCATATGGATAAAACAGGATCTTGTTCTTCCTCTTAAAGACTTCCTCCACTTTTTCCTTTCTATTCAAAAAAGCAACCAAAGACATATGTCTCAATCAGATCTATTATCAAACCATCACAGACACTGGTATGAACAATTAAAGCTGAGCAGTCATTTAGATATCCTTAATAGCTAATGAAGATTAATAGATACTTCTAGGTCAACTTTGACTTTTCTCTAGATCTTTGTTTCCAGACTGTGTCTAAAGCTTTTGAAATATCTCTTGGTTGCAGCCTTTTCTATCCTTTCTATCAATTTCAGCAAGTTCCTGTCATCTTGCATTTCAGTTAGCATAACATGCTTCTCCCAGACCCTAAGACAGGTAATTTTTCTCTTTCAATATGTTCAAAATGGTTCTGTAAAGATTCTTTTGATAGCTTGGCACTTCGACCGACTCAACCCATCCCTGTGTCTTTCTCATGGCTTTCCCTTCCTTCTTACACTGAACTCTGGCTACCTGCTTTCACATTCAAAGGGCCTTTCATGGCTTATCTTAATCTTTTTCATTCTGTTAAATGCAGTTGTTTAATTTCTCTGCCAGGTCCTTTATGTTTTTTTTCTTTTTCTTTTTTTTTTTTTTTTTTAAAACTCTTATTTAGAAGGGTATTATTGTGAACATCTGCAATTTAATTCACTATCTTCCTTTCACAGAATCACAGAATCAACTATGATAGAAAGGACCTTGAAGGTTTGAAGGTCATCTAGTCCAACTGTTAACCGAACATTGACAGTTCCCAACTACACCATATCCCTCAGCGTTATGTCAACCCGACTCTTAAACACCTCCAGGGATGGGGACTCCACCACCTCCCTGGGCAGCCCATTCCAACGCCTAACAACCCGTTCTGTAAAGAAATGCTTCCTAATATCCAGTCTAAACCTTCCCTGGTGCAATTTGAGGCCATTCCCTCTTCTCCTATCACCTGTTACTTGGTTAAAGAGACTCATCCCCAGCTCTCTGCAACCTCCTTTCAGGGAGCTGTAGAGGGCAATGAGGTCTCCCCTCAGCCTCCTCTTCTCCAGACTAAACATCCCCAGTTCCCTCAGCTGCTCCTCGTACGACCTGTGCTCCAGACCCTGCACCAGCTTCGTTGCCCTTCTCTGGACACGCTCGAGTCATTCAATGTCCTTTTTGTAGTGAGGGGCCCAAAACTGAACACAGGAATCGAGGGGCGGCCTCACCAGTGCCGAGGACAGGGGTCATATCCCTTCCCTGTCCCTGCTGGCCACGCTATTGCTGACACAAGCCAGGATGCCATTGGCCTCCTTGGCCCCCTGGGCACACTGCTGGCTCCTGTTCAGCCGGCTGTCAATCAACCCCCCCAGGTCCCTCTCTGACTGGCAGCTCTCCAGCCACTCCTCCCCAAGCCTGTAGCACTGCTGGGGGTTGTTGTGGCCCAAGGGCAGCCCCCGGCATTTGGCCTTATGGAAACTCCTCCAGTTGGGCTCAGCCCATGGCTCCAGCCTGTCCAGGTCTCTCTGCAGAGCCTCCCTACCCTCGAGTAGATCAACACTCCCACCCAGCTTGGTGTCATCTGCAAACTGACTGAGGGTGCACTCGATCCCCTCGTCTAGATCATCCATAAAGATGTTAAACAGGAGTGGCCCCAAAACCGAGCCCTGGGGGACACCACTCATAACCAGCCACCAACTGGATTTAACTCCATTCACCACAACTCTTTGGGCCCGGACATCCAGACAGTTTTTTTTACCCTGCAAAGTGTGTGCCCATCCAAGACATAAGCAGCCAGTGTCAAAGGCCTTACTAAAGTCAAGGTAGAGAACGTACACAGCCTTTGGCTCATCCAATAAGCAGGTCACCCTGTTGTAGAAGGAGATCAGGTTTGTCAAGCAGGACCTGCCTTTCATAAACCCATGCTGACTGGGCCTGATCACCTGGTTGTCCCACATGTGTTATATGATGGTACTCAGGATGAGCTGCTCCATCAGATTCCCGGGTACTGACGTCAAGTTGACAGGTCTGTAATTTCCCAGATCATCCTTCCGACCCTTCTTATAGATGGGCATCACATCTATATCACATCTTGACTGATTTCCAGTCTTTTGGGACCTCCCCGGTCAGCCAGGACTGCTGGTAAATGATGGAAAGCGGCTTTGTGAGCACCCCAGCCAGCTCCTTCGGCACCCTCGGGTGTATCCCTTATGGTCCCATAGACCTGTGTGGGTCTGTGTGATGCAGCAAGTCACTGACTGTATCCTCCTGAAAAGGAAGGAAGTTGTTCTCTCATTCTCTGTCTTCTGGCTGAGGAGGCTGGATTCCCTCAGTACAACTGGTCTTGTTATTAAAGACTGAGGCAAAGAAGGCATTAAAGACCTCAGCCATCTTCTCATCACTTGTTACCATTTTTCCTCCTGGATCTAGCAGGGGATGGAGGCTCTCCCTGGTCCTTCTTTTGCTGCTGACATACTTATAGAAACATTTCTTGTTGTCCTTGATTGCTGAAGCCAGATCAATTTCTAGCTGGGCTTTAGACCTCCTGATTTCCACCCTGTAAAGCCTCACAGCCTCTTTGTAATCACTGTGTGTGGCTAGTCCCTTCTTCCAAAGGCTGTAAACTCTCCTTTTCTCCCTGAGTTGCAGCCAAAGCTCCCTGTTTAGCCAGGGTGGTCTTCTCTGGTGCTGGCTTATTTTACAGCACCTGGGGACTGCCTTCTCCTGAGCCATTAAGACTTCCTTCTTAAAGAGTGTCCAGCCTTCCTGGATGCCTATACCCTTCAGGATCATCTCCCAAGGGATCCTTTGAAGCAGGTACCTAAACAAGACAAAGTCAGCACTTTTGAAGTCCAGGATGACAGTTCTGCTTAGCCCTCTTCTTGCCTCTCTAAGAATAGAAAACACTAGTATTTTGTGATCATTGTGCCCCAGTCATCCTCCATCTACCCCAGTTTTTCTCTGTTCACAAAGAGGAGATCCAGCAGGGCACCTTCTGTAGTCGGTTCTCTCACCAGCTGCGTCAGGAAGTTGTCTCCCACACATTCCAGGAATCTCCGGGACTGGTCCCACTCTGCTGTGTTGTATTTCCAGCAGATGTCTGGGAAGTTAAAGTCTCCCATAAGAACAAGGGTAAGCGATCATGAGATTTCACCTAAATGCCTATAAAATATCTCATCCACCTCTCTGGTCTTGGGTGGGTGGCCTATAGTAGACTCCTACAACATCTGCACTGTGGGCCTTCCCTCTGATTCTAACACAAAGACACTCCACCCTGTCATTACTACACTTGTACTCAAAGGAATCATAACAGTCCCTAACATACAGAGCTACCTCACCATCTCTCCTTCCTTTTCTGTCCCTCTTAAAGACCTTGTAGCCATCAATTGGCACACTCCAGTCATGGTAGACATCCCACCATATTTCTGCGATAGCCACTACATCATAATTTTCCTGTTTCATCATGGCTACACGCTCCTCCTGTTTGTTACCCATGCTGTGTGCATTGGTGTACATGCACTTCAGATGGGATGATGTTTCGCCCCCTTCCCCCTTCAAATCTAGTTTAAAGCTCTGTCAATGAGCCCAGATAACTCCTTCCCCAAGATCCTCTTCCCCCCTCTGGGAGAGGTGCATTCCATCTAATGCCAAAATGTCTGGTGTCCTGTGTACCAACCCACGATGGAAAAATCCAAACCCCTGACAGTAACACCCATCTTGGAGCCACAAGTTCATCTGCTGAAATCTCCGCTATTCTTCTTCATCCATCCCCCCAATTGAAGGGATGGAGGAGAACACAATTTGTGCCCCCAACCCCTTAACCAGTTTCCCCAAGGACCTGAAATCTCTCTTCATTGCTTCAGGATTTCTCCTGGTAATGTTGTCACTACCTACCTGAAAAAAAAACAGTATGTAAAATATTTTTAAAGAGTATTAAATGTTAAAACTCTCCTTTTCCCTGATGCCTTCAAAACACTTCCCAACGGTCTGGCTACTAGTCCTGACCCAACTGCCTGCAATGCCATTCAGTATGCCTTATTGTTTCTTTATTTTTTATTATAAAAATATGAGCTTGAACATTTTCCCCAATGGTGAGTTTAGTTGTTCAAAGTAGTCACAAATTCATAAAACAATATATTAACTGTTTGAGGAAAATGGTATGAAAGTGGGGAAAAGTAATTTATTCAAATGACAAGGAATTTTTATAAAGCTCAGCACTTATGTGAAGACTGGTCAAATTAAATACAAAGATTATAAGACTGAAAAATCAATGAACCAAAACTAATTTTATAAAAAAAAAAAAAGAGTCTATTGAGTGAAATAGTCTGGGATAGCATATGCCATCTGTAACCTCACTTCTCAAAGCTTTGAAAAGAAATTTTTTTCTTTGAAAATAGTCTTTCTCTGACTCAGTAGTGAGCTGTTGTTATTGTCATCACCAAGACTCTTCCATTATGCACTCACAATCAGCAGGATGTCCACATTAAGGACACCTGAGCAGTGGTTGTCGTGGTTCAAACTCAGCCGGTAGCCAATCACCACACAGTCAGTTGTTTAACACACCCCCACCTCACCCCCCACCCCCGGTGAAATAGGGGAGGGACAAAAAAATAAATTCATAGGTTAAATAAATTTTTTAAATTTAGTAATAAGAAAAAAACAACAGTAACAATAGTAAGGCCAAACATAGTATACAATGTAGTGGCTCACCAATCAGGAGGCAGCCTGCCCCCAGCGGCAATCCTGACCACACCAAAAATCCCGCCACGCTGATTGGGAAATGGAAATGGAAATGAAATGGAAATGGAAATGGAAATGAGATAGCATGTGTCACCTTATATACTGAGCATGACATCGCATGATATTGAATACTCCAATGACCTATCCAGCCTGGCCCTCTAGCTGTGCTCCCTCTGAGCCCAAGGAAAGTATCCTGGCCAAAACCTTGACAGAGGTCCACACAGTTACAAACAGACAGAAAAATTGATACTCATACTCTTTCATTCCTTCAGCATATTTCTGTGTTTTCCCTGGACTCCTCTCATTGCTGCCCTTCCTTTTTTTCACGCCCTTTCTGCTTTTCAGTCCTGAAAGCAATCACAATGGCAGCAGAAGCGGAATGGCCCAGATGTTTCAGCCCAGCTTCAGCAAGAGCAGTGAAGGAGATGAACCTGGCCAGATCGCTCACACAACATCCTGGAGCAGCTAATAAGAGTCTGAAGCAGAAACTGTGATATTAGAACTGATAACCTCTTGAAAACATTTTGTAAAGATGAACCTCTAAAAGATCTATTATGCCCAGCTTTTACTGTCCCATCTCTATTTTCATTTGTGTCTTTTTAAGAGAGGAAAATAGGAATTATCACACTGATTAATTCAAGATTCACAAGCAGAGAGAGTACTATGTTTTCCAACATGAAAGAATGAGGCTACAGCTAACTTATTGAAGGTATTCACCCCAGAGAGCAATTCGTGATCTGCAAGCCAAACCATGCAGAGTGCCTCACATCCACCCAGCTCAAAGCTAGCTTCCTCTAAAGCAGACTAGTCTTGTTCACACAATGTTACACTTCGCCTGAATTTCCTGTGGGTCCTATTTCGTATACCTCAGAACGAACAGTGAAAAAGGCTATTATTTTCTTCCTTTTTTTTGTTTGTGTGTGGTGTTGGGTTATTTTCTGTTGTTTGGAGTATTTGTTTTTGCTTTTGATTTGTTTGTTGGGGTTTTTGTTGTTGTTATTGTTGCTGTTTTTTCTGGAACAAAGAGCTTCAAATAATGTAAAGGCCTTATTGCACTGGTGATTTTTATAATGTAAATCAAGACTGTGTTAGGTCTTTTCTAAACATTAACTGCTTTTTAGTCACTGGATTATGTTAACATACTTGATTTTCTGAGCCCATTCATTCCTTTAAAATGAAACCAGTGGGTATTATTTGCTGTTCCTTGGTTCTAGACCTTGATTCTTGGTGCTGTCTTTGAGGCACAGACCTTCACTTATGATCATGCAGTGCCTTACCATGGAGGTCCTGCTCCACAATAATAAAAATTGTTCCAAATGGCAGTTAATTCTAGTATCTGGGCTTGTTTAGCCTGCTACAGGATTAATGTTATTGGCATTGTGGGAACAACTTTCAATTACAATCAGAGCCTGTGTGTTTTGTTCTTTACAAACAGTCCCAAACCTTAGTACAGAGAGTCAACACCTTCTTCCCTGATGGAAAGGTCCCTCCATCTCTCCTCAACAGGCAGGGACATATATACAAAGCCAAGGCTACAAAGGAACAAGCTGAAATAACTCTCTTGAGCTAAGCAGCCCCAGGTTAAGGAACAGGTGTTTCCAAGAATTAGGAATTTGGGAATGGAGGAAGAGGTGAGCTCATTTCCATGAAGAGAGCTTGCCTTAGGCAGTCCTGTAACTCACTGTTGAAGGCTTTCTGAGGGACTAGCCATCTGTCTAAGGCTGACCTATACGCTGAGTATGTCAGTCTCCCACAGAGCCATGTGTCTAGCCGTTGAGGGCTTGCTTGTACAACCCAAAATATATTGCTGTATCTGACTCATCTGATTCCTTTTACATAGGAAAAGTGAAATTTTAGTTTTTGGATTACTTTGAGGCCCAATAATAGAACAGAACAACATTATTTTATATGTTACCAAAGGCAGATAAATCTATTAGGCAACTATTGAACATATAATTATATTGTTATGTTTATTATATAACCTTATTTTAACAGAAAAGCTGTGATGTGGAAGACTGGAGGAAGGGCAATGGATTGCTAATATCCACAGAGTTGCATTTCTGCTTCAATTCAAAGAGATAATGCATCAAAACCTTGACCTCCTAGGTCCCAGATGGGGTTTCAGCAGTAGACTGACCAGAGGCAAGTATCACCACTTCTGCAATAAAGGGATTTTCTTGATTTTCTGAATGGTGCTCACACACAAAAAGTTTGTGTCAGGAATGCTGAACTGGACTGTCATAGGGTCTCTTTTTTCCTCCTTTTTTTACTTTTTTTTTTTTCTGCAGAAAAAAAAAAAATTAATAAACTTAATCCAAGTTCAAATGTTTTCCAATGCCCTAAGGTCTTACTTTTTGTTAGAAAAAAAGATCCACTAAAATACTTCACCTAGCTCTGAAAATAAGTGTGCCAAACATAGCTGAAAGATGACCAAAAATATGTTCTGTCTTGGAGACTTTCCACTGTCCAAGTGAAAACATGGAGATAATATCTAAGATGGTATCACTTTTTCCATTCCTTTAGCAAAAATAATTTCCCCTTAGTCTGATGCAAACTGGTAGCATTTTAGTAGTTTGTATTCTTTCTTACCTTTTGAACCATTGGAGCTTTTAAAATCCTTTGCTTCCCTTGTCACTTGTCCATGAAAGATCTTGAATTATTCCTTATGACTTCTTCCTTGAGCAAAAGACTTACTGGTGGCATATCTGATAGATGGACTCAAATGCTGGAAATTAGTAATAGAAAGAGCAATCTGAACACGTCGGTTTAATCATCCTCAGGAGAAGCAGACCATGCTTTGAGCCCTGCTCAGTGATCATTAGCTCAGCAATCCCAAATTTGGAATACCTTCTAAACTGTAGACCTCAGTCCTAATGTTCTTATGATCCTGCCATAATCCATCACAGCTAATTATATTCACTTTCTCAATTACATACCATATGCTTCACTATTTCCATAAGAGAAGTCAAGATTTCCAAAGGACAGCCTCTTATTTAAGGTTGAATGTACTCAAATTGGGTTTTGTTTATTTTTTAAAATCATTGTATCCCACTTAACATATCTATTTAATGATATAGTCACATTACCATCAGTACCTAACAAGAAAACTATTTTCTTCTGGCTTTTTATTTGTCCTCCTTTTGTACAACTCAGTTAAACAGTGTTTTCCCTTTCATAGTTGAGAGACCTGCCCAATGACACGGCTGAAGTTAAAACTAGTTGAAAGGAGTGTGAGTTTTTGTCGGGATCTGGCTGGAAATCGTTGCTTAGTGGAAGGCAAAAGTGTTCCTACTTTTTCCACAAACACTTTACCAGGCAAGGAACTTTAAAGAAGAATGACAGCAAAAACTATTGGAAGATTAATGAGGATCCCTGCAGCCTGGTCTTTTATGGATCACCAGCTTTTCTTTCATCAGCTATATTTACTCAGCAAGTAAATCTACTGCTAAAAAATATGAAAAGCTCTTCCACAAGCCTGCTTAAAGGTAAGAGACCCCAAACAAAAGAGTTAACAGCATTCTACCAACAAAGAAAGCCTTGAGGGCGGGGAGAGGGGAAAAAAAAAAACCCTTAGGGAAACCTTCGTTTTGCCTGTCAATTAGTCATTTTGCTATTCACTGCCCTGCAGCTCCTGAACTATCTTTTCTCACAAATGGAAAGAAAGCAACACAGGGTGGTTAATCATATTAGTGCATCGATCTTTCATTAGGCAATATGCTGAACCTCTTGGATTGTTATTAAAACTAAAATGCATTTATGGCATACAGCATGTATATCTAGGCTTTTGATTCAAAATGTCTCCTGACGCTGTCACATACTAATGAGGGGAGTTGAGCCTAGCAAACTTAACATTTATCAGGGGAAACAAAATTGTGTGTATTATACATTTTTAATGACTTGTCTCAGTCTTGATGTTAACTTGTAATAAATTACATTTGTAACTTATTACAGCAAATGCAATTTGTAATGATAGAAAATAGTTCATGGAAATAGCATTCTATTGACAGAATTTTCTCATGCGTTTCTGCTATATTCTTGATGACATGGTGGTGATTCACACTCTATTAAAAATGATCATTCAGAACAGACCCCTCCTATTTCAGGCCAAAAAGCTATTTCCTGTGCTCTGCTCATCAGCCACCAGGCTCCCCAACATGATAAAATCTCTCTAATCGCTGAGGATCAAGACCAGCAGGTAAATTAAGCTCTTAGCAAAATTTTAGCAGAAAGCCAGTCCCTTTGCTACATCCTTACTAAGAAACTAAGCAGGGCCAGGGGAAGCTGTAATTGCCAGCAGGGGCTGAGAGATGGGGTTGCTGGGAGTGGCCAGTACTAGCTCAGGTGAGTAACGAGGCAGCCGGGACTGGTTGCAGGGGTTACTAGTTCCACCCTGTTTTTAGGAGGGAGGAGATGCGAGCCACGTCATGACACTTAATTTCAGGAGCAAAGAATAGGTCATGGCCCATTTTATTTGTTGTGTGGATGTAGCTTCTGTTTGTTTTCTGCCATACATAAAAAATACATATGTATTTGGTGATATTGCTTCAGTTTTCAAATCACGTTTATACCTATTTAGCCTTTCCTTTTTACAGTATTTTCCCCATAATAATGCTCAATAAATAAATAGAGTTGGTTAGGGTTTTGTGTTTTGGGTTTTTTTTTTGTTTTTTTTTTTTTGTTTTTTGTTGTTGGTTGGTTGGTTTGGTTTTGGTTTTGTTTTCTGAAACAAACCTTCTTTATTAAAATTAAAAAAATAAGTAGATAAATAGTTTCTACCTAAGGTATTTCTCTGGAAAAAATCCAATTTTATTTTTCTCATTTCTCTTTGAAAGAAAATAAAATTCCACCACCATCAAAACACTTCAAATATAAAAAATATTCTCGTTTTTTTTCTTTTGAGTTTTCCTACAGAAAATATGAGAAAGCCAAAAGTGTGGAATTTTCAGCACAAACTAAAGCTTAATTTTTATGCACAACCATCAGCCAGGTGACTTTGAAGACAGAAAATCCTGCAGAGTACCAGGTTCCCTACAAATATGCCACCATAAGATACGAAAAGCTATGTTTGTGCTTAGGTCCAATGCTCTGTGACAAAGACAATGTGAGATAAACAAGCCAGCAGAGTTTATAATGTAACATTTTCAGTTACATCACGTGGCTGGTGAGACTCGTGTAAAAGCTATGGCTATTTAAACATTTTTTGTTGTTCAAAATGTGCAACAGAAGGCACAATCAGAGAATCTTCTGCATTGTCTTCAAAGGCATATCAGAGTTTCTCTCTTCTCTAGACTGCCTTCAGTCAGCACAGTGGCAGTGCTGTATCCACAGACATGCACAAGTGTGCATACCAGAGAAGAGTGGCAAATTAAGCACAGCCTACTTGTTATGGATCAAAATCAGCTGAAAATAGACATCTCACAAGCTAATATCGTGCTTTCCTATCACCCCAAGCTACCCCATAGGGCTTTTTTAATTCCAGTTTTGCTCATAACTTTAGTCCTATTCATAGGCAAGAAATCCTTTAACATATGTTCATTGATGCTTTCAGGTTGAAACAGTGAGCCTGATAAATAATACAAGTAAAGATTCAAAGAAACACAAGTCAGCAGCGACTCATACAACCAGGCTGGGGACAACACAGTCGAATGTGGTCAAGCCTGCTGAATCTCCAGGGTCTTGTAATTTTTCCTCTATGTCTGTAAGAAGCAATTTCACCATCAATATTTTAGGCACACTTATGTCCATCCCCAAAGACTTGCTATCACAGACAGCAAGTACTGGACCAGTCCTGACAACTCACATGCTATTACTATGTAATATACACCTTCAGTCAAGCTAGGCTAATCAAAAAAAAAAAAAAAAAAAAGTAATTCAAATACAGCATTCAGATGAACTCTGCAGTGAAAGAATGAGCTAAATGACCTTTCTGATAACATTTGCGTGTGAGTCATTAAGTGGCTGCAATGCTTAGAAGGAACATTGCTCTTTATTTCCACTGATTAGACTACTGGTTAACAATAGTCCACAAACATTTTGGTGCGTTTTGACTAATGAATCACTGACTGCTTTTGTAGAAGTTTGTAAGGATAGATAATTTTCAGGTCAGAAGTGATGGGTGTGAACTTCACCCATTATGAAGTTACTTCTAATAGCCAATATTGTCAGTAAATGACTGGTCATCTAAGTCCCACAGTATTAATTTGAGTCCATGACAGACATAGCTGAAAAAACAGAATAAAGGGAAATAATCCTCTTTTCATGAATACTTATATGTGTTAAAATATATGTAACATCTGAAATCAGTAAGGATCTGCACAAATAACCTTTACATTTTTCACATATCACATCTTCTAGTCTCAAAATCATCAGCTATCACAAGTTAGGGCATGTTTACCTGTGAATGTTTATGAAAATTTACTGTTTCACCAATCTACTTCTGGTTACACCCCAAAACACAGAAGACACCCACTGCATACTGCAAACAGGGCTGTGTTCCAATTTTGACTTTTACAGATGTTCACTAAGTTTATCTTCTTAATGAAATACCACTGTTTAAATGCCTGGAAAAGAAGAGAATAATTGCTACAGAAAATTCTGTTAAATACTTACTGGTCTGTTCACTGGACCCACTTCCCATTACTACCATTTTATTTGCTTTCACCCCTTTTTGATTTAGTTTTTATATTCTCACGTTATAACATCATATTTTAGATTGTTTGTACTGTCCTCAGCATGGCCAATATTACATAGAGACAAACAGCAAAAGAGAAAAAAAAATAACACAACATAATTACTCCCCACCTGCAGAGAAACTGTAATATTAAGTAACTTATTTGTGAATAAAAGAAAAAGGTTTTTTTTCCTATTTCTCCACAATACCTTAAACACAACTGTCCAAATGAATCAAGCTATTAGCCTAGACTTTAGCCTTCACAAATGTTGCTTCCTCAATAAACTACAAGATTATACATTTTGTTCTTTACATCTTCTGTCTTATACAAAAAAACCCCACAGCTTTCCAATTTTCAGTACAACAGTAATGATGCCATCAATAATAATGCCAATATATTTTTAATATCTTCCTTCTGTGAGTATTCTTTTCTTTTTTGCTACCTATTAAAATCTAGTTTCTTCCTAATTCAGCTTGAATCTTGGCTCTAGGGTTCCTATTTCCCATCAGCCGGCCAAATTTACCACACAAGAGGAAGTGAGGGATGTGTTTAGTGGAAGCACATACCATATGGGTTTACACATAAATTACACAGGCCAGTCTCTTATTCGGTCACTCAGAAGGTTTTCAGGTTCACTTGTGGTAGTCAGTAGGTTCATTTGCAGGTTGATTTGCTAGGTAGCAGGCAGTGATCTTTAGTTTGTGCCTATTCCAAGGCTACTCCTACAAATTTTTCAGCTGTAGTGGATGAAAGAGTACCTTATTTTTCTCTTATGAAAGCATACCCAGGACAGCCAGACACATACTGTATCTCTCCTGGAACAGTGTTTTTGCCTGATAATATACCAGGAATTTGTGAGATATATGACGTGAAGATATCAGCATATGTCTATGCACTAGTCATTCAAGGCTACCAGCTCTAGAGGTAACTCAGCTTGAAAGTCTGGCCTTCTGAAGGTGGATTGCCCCCCATTTAGTGCTGGCAAACTTCAACTTGACTGCAGATTTCAGTTCAGTCCAAAACAACCTCTAGTTGTTTCACCAGTTTGAACGGCCTCAATATCTATGTCTGTATTAGTAAATAAAACAACACTGGGGAATGTTGCCCGACACTGATTAATTACGCTGTTAGAGCAGAATCTGGCCAGACCAGCTAGCACTTTCCTAAATGACTCCTGGGCATGGGCGGGTACAATTCCTCATGGGCAGCCTGGATGTGTCTGCCTAATTTGGTGGTTCAGCCAGCTGAGGAGTGGGGTACAGAAACTCCTCAACCAGACTAGTTCCAGAGAACAGTCACAGATATGGCTTACCAAGACAGACACAGCCAAAGTGGCTAAAAAACATTGCCAGATCCCAGAAAACTAAGATCTACTTATTGTCTTCTCTATATCACAGAAACTTAGAATCATAGAACCATAAAATAGTTTGGGTTGGAAGGGATTATTAACAGTCATCTAGTCCAACCCCACATGCAAGAAGAAGGAACACCTTCAACTGGACCAGGTTGCTCAGAGCCCCATCCAACCTGACCTTGAATGTTTCCAGGGATGGGGCATCTACCACCTCTCTGGGAAATCTGTTCCAGTGTCCCACCACCCTTATAATAAATTAATTTCTTCTATCTAGTCTGAATCTACCCTCTTTTAGTTTAAAAGCATTAGCCCTTGTCTTATCAAAGGACATATATTGTGGGTATCCTGTCTCACAGGTAGGGAACAGTAACAAAGAAACATTGCATCACCTCTAACATCCTTGAGTAGTGAGTACATACTCATGGGTCTCAAAACATGGTTCTGATCCTCCTCAAAATGCCCTTAAGGAATTCTTGCCATCTCTGCCTGAGACTTCTAAAGCCTAACAGGACATCTGCCTTCCTGAGCCATAATTCTAAAGAACCACAGCACTTCTGAGCTTTACACTGGCTGGACTTTCTAGCAATACTTATTTTGCACCCTACAGAATAGCTTCAACTTTCAAAGGGGAGATAGATGAAAAAAGTTAACTTAATCAAAACATCAAGAACTGCTAACCTTACTTCAGATTGTCAGTTCCGCTGAAATAGTAGACTCTGCTTTAAAGTCCTTTGCAATCCCAGTGGCATGGCAGAACATGTTCTGGGCTAGCATAAATTTGAATGATCTGGAAAACAGGTGTCAGATCCCTGATTAGTAATGAAATTGGAAGAAATAACCCAAAGGAGTTAAAAGACTGAGTACAGAATTTCAGCAGCCCTATTACAAAGTAAATATACACTAAAATGGGTGATCCTTTCAAAGACAGAAGGGGAAAAAAAAAAAAAAAAAAAAAAGTGAGTTAAACCCTTTATGCCATTGAATCTTAGTCTTCCTAAAATATTAAACTGTGTATTTTTTTAAAGTTCTACAAACAAACAAGTCATCCCAAAGGTTTTACTTCTGGTCCCTTTGCAGCTGTCCAAATCAAAAAGATAAAATGGATTTTCTTAAAGTTTTGTCAGGAATATATGATCCCATAGTGAACAGTGCGAACACCAAATTTCATCCCAGACTTAATTTTTATAGCCCATTTATAACTCTTTGTAATATAGGTTTGTAATGGAAATACTGACAGACCCTTAGCAATAGTGCTACTATAATAAGATTGTCATTTATGATTAATTGAGGAGTCCTAAAACATCTTTTCTGAAAGCATCTTCTTTACATCTGCTTTATTTCCGATAGAACTATATAATAAAAATAAGTTCTTCAATTTTGTCAAGTGCCAGAGACATTCTGTTTATTTACCCTTAATGATAATCCAAGCTTCTGAAACGTAATAATTTCCTGTGTGATACTTCAATCAAGCTGATTTCATTGAAAACCTACAAAAGCAGGGTCTAGGAGTCTGCAGGGTTTTTAATAATGTATTTCAAAATGCTATATTGTGTTTAAATCTGTGAAATATAAATGGATTTTAAATAGATGTGTGCCTAATTACATGATTGAACTAAGAATACAAAACAAAAAAGAATGGTTAGCTGAAGACTATTTAAAAAAAATGTTTCATTCTAAATGTTTCACTTAGTGCATTAATACCACTTCGTGAATGCAGTTCGTTTACTCTAGTGTAATTGAATTTGCTTGTTAATCTGTTTCCAAAAGGTGTTTAGAGATACGGGTGTACAAGCAAATGGAATCTTACAAAAATGAATATTGATGAAGATCCAGATTTCCTTATTCCCAAAGGAATGTTAAAATTTTACCCTAAATCTTTAAAAAGATTTTTTATCTTGCTTCTTGCGTGTATTAGTGATGCGGGCTGCTTATTAATCAATGTTTAACAATGTAATTACAGCTGGTTTTAGTCTTACCAGATAGCACAGATTAATAAATGACCTGCAACTAGTGAAGTGTGTAGAAAGGGTAATGAATTCCTTCCATCAGCACATTAATTTATTAGTAATAAACAAAGACTATGATGAATTAGAAGAATTTGTAGAGTTTCTGAATACTGCAACGAAATTTCCAGATGAAAGCATTTAATCATGCAGTTTTCATTCATTTATTTCACTTTGCATGCTATACTGTGCTGGGATTTGCTTTTCTGAGCTGCATTAAGTATCCATTGAAAGCTAGGTTTCCAGAATTTTTTATCAGTTCACATTGATTCAGCGCATACTGCTACACACCAATTTTACCTGTCACTGAAGGTGGTATAACTTTGATGTGAACTAATTAAATTCTTTCCTTATAGCAAAACAACTTAATGCAGCTGAGCAAAGCACTGCTGCATTAGCCCTGTCTCTCCACTGGCCATAAATGTGTGGAATTCCTTTGGAGAATGATATGCAGTTGAAGGTAGAAAGAAGCAGTTATGGAAGCAGCCTGATTAATGTGACCGAAATGTCAGTTAAGTGGGGTTATCACACATATCTGTGTGCTAGAGAGACATAACAGTTAAAACCATAAACAAATGTCATTTGAAAATAATCTTGTTATTTTAGCCTCCTTATGAACTTTTCTGGCTTTCCATCATTTGGATACAGATAAATGCCTTTTGAAATCAAAGTTATACTTTTGCGAGGATTGGATAATTCCCTATGAATAGCAGAACTGAAGGTGAGAATAGAAGATAAGGCATGAATAATACACCATACACAATGGCATCATCAAAAATTACAACAGTATCAAAACTGTTCAAGTGACTATTAAAGTATCCACAGTGATAATCCAGTACATCCCTCTGCTCTGCACAGTACAGCACAGCAGCCTCCCCTTTTTGGTGCTTTAATCCTGATACTCCCCTTCCTTGAGCTGTCCCTCTGAGACAGAGCCAGAACAGGGAGCAAGAGGAGTCACATAGATCTGCCATGCCCTTAGGTGAGAGTGGGTGCTTCCCAGGGACACGCAGTACTATATCTCAATGAGGATGTGCAGAAGAAGGCAGTTCTACCATCTCAAATCTTACTGTAGATTACTGTCTCAACTGCAGGGCAAATTTCCCCAGGAACAAGTCCCAGCCTCCTAGCAAAATCAGACTGGTGGGAATTTAATGGGTGAAGAGGTGGAGAGAGAGCTCCCTATTCCCACAAAACCCTGCAGAATTCCCCCCCCCCCCCAATCTAATATTATCCAGGTTCTTGATAATGTAGATTTTTTTGTTATATCTGTATAAGCACAGTTTGAAAGATTTAAATGGTATAAGTCATCGTAGCAGGTGCATACAGACACTAACTCCAGGGACTTACATCAGGAAAGGCTCAGGCTCACAGCGGTTAGTAATCGGAAGCATGTGCAGAGGACTATTAGAAGAGCTCAGAATCTACCGTGCTTTGACCAACATCCGGCCCCGTTACCTGTGTGCATATAATCCTGCACTGACTTCTGTGAGAACTGCATAGATGGAAGAATTGCAGCTGTGACTCTAAGTGACACAACAACAGAAGCATATCCACAGGGAACCTGAAGGCATGTCTAAAGGGAATTCACAAGCAGAAATCACTGAAACTGTACAAGCTATGCCTAAGAATATGCATAGATTTCAGTAGGTTAGAATATGTTGTAATGAATTATGTAACTGCCCTGAATTCATGCCAAAAAGCCCCAACTAACATAACGTTGTTGCAATTATGTCAATTCACAGGAGATAAGGGACTGGCCTTCTGCATACAGTATTGTGTACATGGAACTGTATTATCTCTACATTTCCTTTTTCTGCAACTATTGAATTTATGAGGAAATTATGTATGTAGACAAATACATATGCATATTTGACAAATAAACGTACTGAGAAGTCTCAGTCTGAACAGATATAGTACAGTACTTGTTTTGAAAGAAAAGTATCTTAATCTCCTACTGAATCTGTATTCACATGAAGCTCTTGCCAGCTGACAGCAGTTACTCACAGGTACAGTAGAGGCAGTGCAGACTTAAAGCTATGTACTGATTTCAGCTGGAAGGAATGTGACAAACTATGTTATTTTGCTGAGCCTGATTAAGCACATAAAATCTAGCTTAATTATGCTACAGCTGGTTGTATGTAAGGCACATTATATGGCAGGACAAAGAGTCTGGAATAGCCCTGACGTCCTACAATCACCGTTTCTGTCTGAGAGAGACATGCTAGAAGACAGCCTTCAAAGCACTGTCTTGCAAACCATAGCGAAGGGCAAAGCTAGGAGCAAGCTTGGGGACGGAAGCGTGGGTTGGTACAGGGCTGCAGAAGGCAAAGACTGAAACTGGTCTTGCAGTGCACCAGGCAGCCTTAGGAGTGTGCCATAATTTCACAGGCCCTCAGAGAACCTCTGGATACACTTAGGACATTTTCAGCTTACCAAATCGTATGACAAGGATGACAATGCTCTCTCAGCCTGCCATGCCCCTTGACTGTAAATTTTAAGAGGCACACTATGGTTTTGGTGGTGGTGGGTTTTTTTGTGGGTTGGTTTTTTTTTTTTTTTTTTTTTTTTTTTTTTTTGTTTTTTTTTTTTTTTTTTTTTTTTGTTTGTTTTTTTTTTTTTTGTGTGTAGCAATATTCATTGAGAGCTCTGTGCCCATTCTGGGGAAAAACAAACTCCCACTACCCATATGGGATGATTATGAAGATATATGTTAACACTGAAGAAGGAAAAAGTAGCGTAAAGTTTTTCTCCTAAAATTCAGGAAGCTGATTTCTGCTGAAATGTCCTTGGCAGATGCTCTGGTCCTGAAGACTATATTTTCTCTTTTTTCTTAACACTGGGCATTCAATTACTTAATCTGATTTCTTACTATGGGGCTTACTACTGTAATACAACAGTTACAGAAATTTGCCTAGTAGTTTGTGCACCAGTAAAATACGTGAAAAAAACCAAAATCATATTACCTCAAGGAGAACATAAATCTGAATTCTTTGTTTATAAGGGTCAGTCTGCAAGTTATACTAATTAATTTCCTTTCATGTAATGTTATTTGAGTATTTGGTTATATTTGAAAATGGGATAAAGGACAAAATTTAAAAGTGAAGGGAAACAAATGATGTTGTTAATTAATGTATTACATTTGCCTTTCAGTGTTTTGGATTATACTATTAAAAAGGGAAAATAACATTTCAAATAAAATGATGCAAGGTAGTCTGTTGAGTCGCCCCAGAGATGACTGTTAAGACCTAAATAATTGCAGTGTGAGGTAGATATCTGTCAAGAATTACAGTCTGGCTATGAGATGGGAAACAAAGTGCACTAACAAATAGATGGTTGATTTAATCATAAAACCAAACAAATTATAGGATGTTTCAAGATATGTTCTATGAGTAGCACAGTTTAATATATTTATTACATACTGTAGAAGTTGTGGACAGCAATGTGGCAAAAGATTATTCAAGTTAGCCAGGATTAAGAAAGGTTATACAGTGGATTAGAAGGCCTACCTCGGCAACGTAATGACAAATGAATTACTGTAGACAGCTTCAGTGTTACTCACTAGAAAGAAGAAGAAAAAAAAAAAAAAAAAAAAAAAAAAAAAAAAAAAAAAAAAAAAAAAAAAAAAAGAGAACTATTCAGTCACATTGAAGGGCTTTAAATTCATTGCAGCCACTTAAGAGAAGGACCTAGATATCACTGGCAGCACTACAGCTCGGTGACAATTGCTTATTGTGCCATCACTGGGGGAAAAATCAAAACAAAACAAAACAATCCCAAACAGAAAAAAATCCCCAAACTAATACCAACAAAATTTTTTTTAGAAAATCAAAGTTATGGTTTTAAAAAGAATTGATGTACAAAAAAGCACCCCCACTGCATCAGTTAGCTCTGCTTACTGCTTACAGTTCAAATCACCTCCACAAGAAAAACATGTACAAAAGGACAAATAAAGGATTTCTTAAAATGAAGTGTTTTCCATCTGAAGGAGCTTTAAAGATACTTAGTGTTTACCTCGTTCAGCTTGAGTAGTACCTAACTCTCACCTAGATCAATGGAACCACTTACAAGAGGAAAACATTATCTGAACAGAGGCTTTAGACAGGAGAAAACTAAGAAATTACTTGGAAATGTACATGAAATAATAATAATAATTAAAAGAAAATAACCTACTCAGTGGTAACTTGGCTGAAATTATCAATTTTGTGCCGCACATTATCACGGGAACAGAAATAGCTAATCTGTTTGTATGAGGAACAGACGGGGTCCAGAGGCAGTGTTGCAATACTGTGGTTTATTTCCATCTGCATTTACTGATTCAGAGAGGTGTTAGCTTGCCCTTTAGGGTCAAATATAGCAAAACCTTTTTTCTTCATTATACAGTCATGTAGCTTAATTTTACAGAGGATTTACAGCATCCCTGCATTTGTGTTACAAGATTGTAACTCTAGATAAACCAGACTTGACTGTACAAGACAGTCTGTTACGTACTTTTACTAATCTTTGTCACACTACAGTAAATATTAAAGAAATCACATCCTGAAACCACGGTTGGCAAATTCAAGTCAAAAGTAAATGCATTCTGAATAAAGCATTACTTACCCATGAAACTCACTATCACATGAATTTCCACATTTGGAGGAGATAAAATTAAGTATGTAAGGTCTTGTGATTTAGCATATCTGCTAAGCATCAACTATCTTAGAATAAAACAAACTTCCACAAATTAGTATGTGTATTACTTGTCAGAAATCTGGTTTACTTGCAGTGGATAATGAGAGATTGGGGAGGTAAATCTACAGACCAGGATAGAAGTGGCAGTATATGTGCATGGAAACTTGAGAGTATGAGAATATGTGAAAGATGGCAAAGAGGGAAATTTGCAGAGGGTTGTACTCCTGAGGGATGCAATCCTTAAGTTATTCTACTTCAAGGAACACCTTCTCCCATACACTTTGGCAGCTTTCCTCTAAGTAGTGATGCTCCACATCACTACACTTCCTGGATCTAGAGGTGAAATCACTGGAACTCCTGCCATTGCAATCTGTAGTTTATCTTTCAGAACTAAATAAGGGTTATTGCATCTGTTCTTTCATCCTTCCCCCTCCTACCTCCTAACACAGAAGGGAGATTGAGAGGAGAGATGCTTTCATGCTCTTTCACAGAACCATAAGGAAATCAGGAGATTGAGACTGACTGTAAAAGGAGGTAATACATGGAAACAGGAAATCTACTGGGTCTGATTTTTCACCTCAGCTGGGCTGAAAGAAGAATCTATGACTGTCACAGATGGAAGTGATCAGATGTTACTTTTACTAAGGAAGAACAGGAAGATAGTAACCTTACTGGAGCAGATTGTTAGAGTTTATCTGCTACTTACAACTAGTTAACTAAAATAAGTATTAGCTACACTTATGATAAGGCTCTTCTGTGAACAACTTTTAGTATGACAAACATCCTAGGAAAACTGGAACTTTGAATCTTATAGAGTATTGAAATCAACAATGTGCTTATGTGTGTGGTTACTTCTTGTTGCATCTGGACACAAAGGCTTTCCTTTAATTCATAGATGAAATGGAAATTATCTCCTTTGAGAATATCTCCAGATGCTACTGCAGGGTGATGGCACTGTCTTGCCCTGCTCAGGCTTCCCAGGGAAAGTCCACAGCACAATGAGATATACTAACAGACTCTGAAGAGTGATCAACACAGAGACAGTATACTCTCCAAAGGCTCTTGTTCCTCAATAAAACAGTTTTCAAATTCAGATTTATCAGAGGAAGCAGTCTTATAGGACCAGATGCAACATATTTTTGGATCCCATACAACTCTTTGCTACTGTTTCTTGGGAAAGGCAGAGGCATTTCATGTTCACATATATAATTAATGTGAATTTAATTTGTATTGTTCTATAGAATATATTTAATATCCATTAAATGGCAAGATTACACACCGTCTTACCTCTATTTCTGGACAGTGTTTTTCAAGTGTATTGAAAATTCATAGATTTAGAAAACAGAATCTAAGTAACTATTTAGCATAGTGTATATCATTCAATCCCCTGAGAGAAAATTTGACAGTGAATTGTTATTACCATTCTGATGTATGTGAAGACTTTAAAGTGTGAAGGTTTATAGTGCTATTTTTGATTTGTTCTAACTAAAACAGTTTTTATAAAAACAAAACAAACCAGAAATCTCAACTATAGACAAGACTTTTTTTTATGAACATGCTTTTCAAACAAGCCAGTCTCAATTCTCTACAATCTTTATGAATCAGTAATATTTATTTAATGCATTGACTTTGTTACTATAATAGAGCTACTCTCACTTATAAATAACCAGAAGATCTGAAATTGACACCATACAGAAAATTAATCTCTGGTCCAGATTCGGAATGTAAATGCCATACATCTGGAAGACTAAATGCAAAGTCTCAGACACATATTACTTAAAAGTCAATTTTCATGACCATACTGCATTTTTATGTTAAAAATTCTGCAAAAATTTTACAAAAATGTGTACTGCATATTTCACAGAAAACCTTGTGTGCAGGTAAAGGATTGCTTAGAGATTACTTAAGATCACGGCCACAAATGACCAAACTCAGGGTTTAAAAAATCTTCTTCTGTTACTTAAGTCTAATTTCTCCTTTTACTACTGTAAAACACAGTTCAAATGGTTTTGGTCAAAATCAGTTTGAAGGATGATTCTTGTGTGGACAGAACCAAGACTCAGTATCATTTTCATAAACTATGTCTGAGACTAACCTTCAACACCTTTTTGAAGCTATTGAAATTCTGCTTCAGCCCTGCACAGAGTAGCCAAGAAGGGATGTTTGAATCCTACAAAAAGGGAGTTTGTGAAAACAGAATATTTAAACTACTTTTAAACCATGCTAATTTCTTTATGTAATCTTGTATAGCCTTAGAATTCATTCCATATTTCTTGTATCACAATTTCAGATTGAGTTATGTGGTAAAGATAGAGTAAGCCGGTTTTAAGGAGAAAATTCTTTAAATGTTTCTCCAAAGTCTGCTTAGACAACTGCAATTCAATATGGGGAAACTCAGCTAGTATCAAGATAGTAACGGTATAGGAAATCCAGGTAATATCAAGAGAACCATTCTAACTACACACAAGTTTAAATAAAAGGCAGAATCTGATCTACAGATTTGGAGTAAGAGAATATGACAAAACAGAATAAAATGAAAAAGCAACATTAGTGTCTTTGATGACATTGTTCTGTTCCAGTTAACCATTTACTTTGATGGTGTCTGAATTGTAACACGTTGAGTTGAATGAAGTTCCCAGTTGCCTTTTTTTTTTTTTTTCTTTGCATTTTTTTTTTTCTTTTCTTCTTCTCTCAGAGATTTTGATACCAAATCTGAGGGCTGTAGTGCATTTAACTTGAGTATTTTGGTTCGGTTGTAATATCTCTCTTTTCTGTTTTTGTTCACAGAAGATCCAACGCTCAGCTGGATGAGATGCAATATAGGCTGTGCATCCTACAGAATACAATGAAGTATTAGAAAACACTACAAAGAAGCACAGAAAAAGGAAAAAAAAAAATTGCTAAAAAGGATTTCAATTTCTGAATCAATTTCACAAAGATTTAATGTGTAAGAAGCACAATTAAAAAACCCCACACTAATATACCCTCTCAATGTATATGGATTGTTTTGGTGTAACTGAATACATGAATACATCCATGACTCTTTTAAGGAAGCAGTACATGTGTCATCTTTAGCTCAGTTATGATTATCAGGAAGACAGGGCATTTAAAATGAGTTGATCGGGAAGAGAAATATACACTTTTTTTTTTTAAAAAAATTTTTCTTAGTTTCTTTATACACTCAGTCATGTGCACATATATTCTTTGTGTGGTTAATATATTTACATAATTTTAAGTATCCTTGTATGTGTACAGTCCCTATATACATACAATATTAGATTATACAATATAGTAAAATATAGCCTGTGTAAATGCAGGTGATGATGAAAGTAAGTGGCCTAATACTATATGCAGGACATGATTATATCTTATCACCATTTGAGCCTTTCTCCTGTCAGTTTGTTTATTTAGTAAATTCTTGCATTTTTATAAGCATAGTCATTCAGTGTCCCAATACAAATCACTTTTAAAAAAAGAAAAAAACCAACATTCTGTAGCTTAAAAATTGTCTTTTTGGGTTAATGATGTTGTAGTGAAATACCTGCACTTTCTGCTAGGAAATCGTAGAGGACTAACTAGGTTAAAGAGTTCCTACATCTGCTTTAATCACTGTTACAACATATGCTGCATGAAAACTAAGTTTACCTATGAAAATTTGCAAGGAAGCTACCAAATACTTCATGTAAGTATTTAAAATAAAAGTATTTTTAAAAGAAGATAAGCAAACTCACGGTTCTGTACAGCTCTCCTTTCTGAGTACACACGTATGAGGATGGGAGTGACAGATGAGAGAGATTGAGAATCAAGAGCGCGTACTCTGCCTACACTCATCATGGTATCCAGAGTATCAAAAGAGCGTTCTGAATGAAATGCAAAACCTGTCATATTCTAAGCCGTGAATATTAATTATTCAGCAAGTGAAAGGAATACAGGACATTTCTGAGGCTACCTACACACTATTCTCAGAAGTAACGAGGAGACCACAGGGAAAGTGTTCAAAGACCGGAGTATGGTGACTGTTGAGCCGACAATGCTGAGCATGTTATTATCATTAATTCTAATTTTGCTTTATCTACTTGAAGGTCGCATAAACAAATCCCCCGAATTTAAATTTCCATTGGTGGCATAACATTTTCTGTATCAGCGTCCCCCTTTTGCGCGAGGATCGTTTCAGATTCATCTTGCCACCGAGTTACAGTGACACCCCCTGCTCTCC
This sequence comes from Athene cunicularia, assembly GCF_003259725.1. NCBI lineage: Eukaryota > Metazoa > Chordata > Aves > Strigiformes > Strigidae > Athene > Athene cunicularia. Next base: position 42,203,286 of record NW_020799097.1, on the reverse strand, counting down.
TCTGCCCTTCGCCTGCTTCCAAGACAATAACCACTTATTCCCTTTACATCGCATTTCTATCCTCCGACAGGACACAGAGATGCACTTTCGGCTGAGCTGTACGAAGCCCCAGGAAGGTGCGCAGGGAAGAGTTTGGGACAGGAGCCGCGCCGGGGCTCCGCAGGGGGCGCGGAGCGGGGAGCGCAGCCGGAGCCGCCGCCTCCCGCCGCGTGGGCTGC
>NW_020799097.1:42198721-42200936 GCF_003259725.1 Athene cunicularia | reverse complement strand
AGAAGAAGGAGGAGGAGGACGAGGAAAAGGAGGAGGAGGAGGAGGAGGAGGAAAAGGAGGAGAAAGGCAGCCGGGAGGGAGGGAGCGAGCGAGCGCCGAGCCAGAGACTAGCAGAGCAAATTCTCCACCGTCCTCTAGCACCCACCAAGCGGCGGCAGCGGCAGTGTCTAGAAATATATAGCTAGAAATATAAAATCACCCCGCTCCTGCACCATGATTTTCCAAAGTAGGCTCCCTTCTTGGATTATTTTGTGCTCAGTCTGGCTGTTCCGCTTTGCACACACGGGGGAGGCACAGGCTGCAAAAGAAGGTAAGGTGATGCGGAAAACAAAAGTTTGGGCTTATTTATTGCTTTTGCACACGAAGTCTGTGTGGCGGTTTAGCGGAGGACCTGCCTGCCACGGCGAGCTGCTTGTCAGCCCCCCCGGCCCGCTGAAAACAAACAAAAAAAAACAACCCAACATTTTTTTAGTTGAGGTGGGAGGGAGGAAAGAGCAAGGCATTTGCTGTGGTGTGTGTGTGTGCGTGTGTGAGAGAGAGAGAGATCGGAACAACTGCCTTTGCTCTCAGGAATGAGGTTTGCGAGGCATCTGCACGTGATGAAAAGGCACGGGGCTGGGGAGACAGCCCCCGGCCCGGGATCCGTGCAGGGATGCCTCACGCTCCTGTGGCAGCCTCAGTCCTCCTGGCGAGGCGCAGGGAGGGCGGCTTACCTCGCTGCTGCCCGAGCAGGGGCTGCGGGGGCCGAGGTCCGAGTTTCAGGGCTCGGGACGTTTGGTGGGAGGCGAGGCACGGCGCGGGGCTGAGGCTGCGGGACAGACCCTGTGGGGCAGCTCCGCGCCACTGCCCACCGGGCGCCTGCGGCGCTCCGGCCCCGCGGGGCCATGCACGGACCGCGGGAAGGAGCGTCGGGGTGCAGTTGTGCACCTCCTGGCCATGCAGGCTGGGCATGCATTTAGGGGGTACATACAGCCTGGCGTCGTGTGCCTGCAACGTGTGTGCTCTCCCCCGGCATCGCGGGAGACAGAGAGAGGTTTAGGGATGGATGTTTAACACCATCTACGTTATCACAACGGGGCTTCCTGATTCCCATCCATCCAACACCGGTACCTGTGTAAGGCGAACCCCGGACATTTGATTCCCCCGCGCACAGAGACAAAACAGGCAGTTTTTTATCAGAGGCTGATGGAGGTGCATAAAATCATTCACAAAGTCCATCTGAGAATCTCTTTTCTCACGCTGAGGAAATCCGAAATGATTTAAAGGAGCGCCCTGCCCGCGTTTGACAGCCAAAGGCGAAGGTCCATCTCCATCTCGGGGGGGGGGAAGACGACGACGGGGGAGTCCGTGATTTTTTCGGTGTCTCTGCATATGTATGCGTTTGGTGTTTCCCCCCCTCAGCTGAATACGTCAATATTTTTCATCAAACCGTTGGCATGCAGTAAAATGCCATATCGAGCTTGTAACCGGAGCTTAAATAAAATATTCCTCAATTAAAATGTCCTCTGCCCTTAAGAGAAAGCGGCGATGGCGAGGTTAGAGAGGGAAAGAGGAGAGAGCCTTTCGTGTATCAGCCTTTCGAAAGTTTATTTGGAGGGGCTGTAAAGCACAGAGACCCCCACACGGGGAGTATTAACGCGTGGCCGTAGGGCGGGGAGCGGGGCAGGGCCGGGCAGGGAGGGTGCGGGGTGCCTGCCCCGCTCTGCCCTGCGGATTGCGCCGCGATCGGGGCTGCGCCGGTGCCTCCCGGCGGTTGTCTCCCTCGTGTTGGTGTGTGCAACGGCTGTGTATAGATATGCGTCTATACATAGAGTCTGTGTGTGTATAATGTGTGAATGCTTGGGGAAAATCAACCTAGCCTAGGGAGGGTCAGGAGGGGGCGAGCGGCAGACAGGGATTGATAGCGGCTACCTGCTGCAAGCGCAGAAAACTCGCGCGGAAGAAAAAGCGAGGGGAAGGGGGGAAAAAAAAAAAAAAAGTAAGTTTGCAGCTTCCCCACACCAGCCTTGCCAAAGGGCCGGTGGCGGGAGCAGCCCCTCGTGGTTACCCACCGCTCCCTGCTGGGTACGGAAGAGGGATGGGAAAAGTTTTCCGAGTTTCCTTTCTGTAGTTAAACAAAAGCCGCGGTGAGATGCCGGAGAGGAGCGGGACAGGGTCTGCCCGCTTCTCCGAGCGAGGGGGTGGCCGCGTTACCTGCGGAGCCCTGCGGATTCCT
>NW_020799097.1:42188185-42198671 GCF_003259725.1 Athene cunicularia | reverse complement strand
AGCTCGGCGCCGTCCTCCGCATCCCTTCCCAGCGCCGCACAGCCCGGGCTGGGAGCAGCGCGCCAGCCGCTGGCCTGCAATGCTCTTCCCCAGCAACTTTCGGTGCCACACGGAAACGCCACGTTTTCTTTGCAGAGCAGGGTTTGATGTTTGTTTGTTGCCTTTTCTTTCTGGGATGTGCCCACCCGTTGCTATGGGATGGAGAATAGCTGCCAAATAAAAAGCGTAATGAATTGCAGCCACGGGACGTTGCGCTGGAGCTGAAACGGTTAAATTTTTCGTGGTACCTTTTTTTCCAGGACCATCATAAATGTTCGTGTTTAACAAACCACCACATACACCACCTGTTTTTCTATAGAAAGTGTTACAAAGTAAAATCCCTTGAATCCAAGCTTGACGAAATAAGCAGATAATAATTCTAAGAGAGAGACTATCAAACTTCCTTAATGAGTAGTTGCGCTTTATTGCTGAAATACAGGCCTGGAAGCTACCGTTTTGTGTTCAGCTAGCATTCCGGATATTATTGTATGAATCTTTAAATAACTTTTGTAGTCATCTCATCTTTCTAGTAATTCACTGGTTTTGCTAAATGCTACTAGGAGAAAGGGCTAAAGCCAGAATTATAACCATTTCAAAAGACCTAACAAAAGTTACTTCAAGTTATGGCCTTAAATTATGCGCTGAAATATCAGTGCTTCAGTGCTGTGTATAAAGTTAAAAATAGCTTTATAGCTAAAAATATGCTGAATAGATTTAAATTAGAAATCCTGTTTTTTTATTTAATCAAATAGAAATATGAAGTTAAGTGTGCAGCTTTGAAGGAATCTTCAAAGTGTACCAAACCTAGATATATGGTTGATCACTCTACAGCTTTGATTGTTTGAAAGAAGGTATTACAGCAAATTATTTCACTTTTTAAAATTTTATTTGAGCAATTCCGATTAACATATGGACCATTTGAAAGTCTTACAGAAACTTACAATAATACGCTAAGAAAGAAGCTTATAGCTATAACTGAAATATAAGACATATATAGAAATGTATGTTCGGAGGTAACAGAACATCGGTAATGTAACCTCCAGTATGTACTCTAAAATATGTCAGACTTAGTTTATTAGACTGTGATTACATTTAGCTGTAAATAACTGTGGTGCTACTAGAACTGATCTCTTTTTGTATAGAAGTGTCACTGGATATAATGACGTGAAGATTTTAGCAAGCCATTACCATAAAGTGAATTAGTCTGATTATTAGTCTGAGTATTTTAGGTATGCAAAGTGTGAAGTAATTGCAGAGTCTTTTATTTTCTCTATTCCTGGTTATCATTTGTTTATAGAATTACTGCTTTATCACGTAAGGGACATTTTTTTTCATTTCAATCTCAAAAAGACCATTGCTTTTGCAGTGCAACTGCCGGTAAGGTACAGACTAGTCCCATCTAAATCAGTTTGGAAAAGTGTTGATATGTATTTGTTTTAATCTCATTGTAATAACCTGCATATGGGAAATGTCCTTCTTATGACAAAGGAGATGAAGAGAGCATGCATCTTAATGACTGATTACTAACAGTTTAGAGCACTAAGAAAAACAATATACTTTAAGCAATCAAATTGCTAAGATTAATGTATATCTGCTTGTATGTGGATAGTACATAATAATTTAATAATTTCTGCACAAGTAAATGCATAGTTGTGGTTGCAGATAACTTTTTTAATAGTATGAAGAAAAATATTAATTTGTACAAAGGTTGTAATTTTGTAATCGCTTTTCTATTCAGACTTTGATTTTTGGTTTTACATTCCCACTTATTTAACAAACAGTGGATTTTATTTTTTTTCTTTTTTAGTAATATTGCTGGACTCTAAAGCACAACAGACAGAGTTGGAATGGATTTCCTCTCCTCCCAATGGGGTAGGTACTCCAGGAAAAAGTTAAATTCCTAAAGATGTGTAGTTATTTTACCAAAGCAATTAAACTAGCTCCTCCTCGTAGTTCTATCAATAATTGTACTAAATGTTTACAGCTTTTTCATTTTTAGAATGGAAAGAAGTGTACCTCAGGTTACAGTGTACAAATGTACAGGCTAATTAAAAGGAAGACTCTCTTTAGAAACTCACCTAAATGTTCTCCGTACCTTTATATATCGTAGTGTAATCATTTGTGCTGTACCAGAAAGCTCTGTATATTTATGACATGGTATTTTAAATCACTTTTTCCTTCTTCTTTTAGAAACTACAGATTTACTTCTGTGTGGAAACTTTCTAAAAATATGTTTTTCATTTTCTGTATAATGGGTGATCATAAATTTGTTTACGATGTTTTCTTTGTAATTGAATAGCACAGATTGAAGTGCTCTAAAATAAAAACATTTATACTGCAGATGTGTTTGAAATGACATTCCAAACTTGAAATGTCCCCAAGTCTCGAGGAGCTTGCTCTCCGGAACTAGGCATGAATTATGTGGTTAAGGCCTCCTCCAGCTTGCTTACAAATTATTCTCATGGTACTCCACAACATGTACCATTGTAAACTACATCATTATAAAAAATAAGACGTTTAGAAACATTTGTGTTATTGTCTTATTTACTATATATGTAAAATTGATAAATACTGCTTTCAATCTGAATATGAATCCTGAAGCCTTGAGGAAGAACATTTTCAGAAAGATATAATAGGTATATTTTCCTACCTTAGCTCAGTCCTACCTTAATTCAGTCTGGAAAATCATAAATAATATGGACAGTTTTTACTCATGGAAGCGGTCTCGCTGAATCCATTGCAACTCGTTGCATGAACAAGGACTTGGGGGGATCAGGCCCTTAATCTTCAGTGCATTAAGAAATCTGGAGCCAGAAGAGCGTGAAGTGTGAGTGGGGATATAAAAGTGTAACAAATCCTTTAAATAAGAAGAATGAAAATCTGAAAGTGTCTTTCTTTAAAAGCAAGATCGTAAAATCAATACAAGCATAAACTGGAAACAAATCTAAGGACTTTAGAAAGAATGTAATGTGAGCTCAACACATATGATGGCTAATAACCTCGGCATTAGTGTTTTGCACTGATTGAAGCCTTCACCAGAGGTGTTTGAAAGATTAGCTTGGTGGCAATTATATTAGGCTAACCTGTAGATAATGGAAGACATGTCAACACATGTTACACATGTCAGCATACCGAAAGATGAAAGTAGAGTCCAATTCAGCAAATAGTAAAAGGAAGTTTTCAGAGGTAGAAGCCAATTACAGTCGGTAATTAAAAGTGAATCAAAACTAATAGCTGGATTTGTATGCATGAAGATATTAGGAAAGTTACCTGTAAACTAACATAAAAGTGACATTTTAATAATGTAATTTTGAAAATAAATGTTTTTCTAGTGATTTTGCTACTACTCAGTAAAGACTTCATGGAAATAAACACAGAAAATCTTTTTCTTGAGAGAAACTACTGCACCATCACAGTACAGAATATATCAGCCAAGCAGTTGTTAAAAGCCTCATTCAGCTGCAAATGTTACATCTAACAATGATCTCAAACATTGTTAAGATAACTAAGAAGTTAAAATATCATATATTGAAATCAATAGAACAAGACATATTCAAATGGGATTAGATGTATATTACCATGTGTTGCAGCAGGACAAAGAAAAGTTGTGTTTTCTTGCTATAAAAGCTATCATGGAATTGATCAGTTTAAAAATACTTTAATGATACATGACCTCAGATGGCATAGATGAAAACATATCCTGAAATACTGATGTATTTTTTTCCCTGCAGAGAAGCAGGTACACTTCCAGTGGACTACTTGCAGTAATAGTTCAGTATTATATAATTGAATAATAAATCATATTTCCTTATGTTTTTAGGAAAAATCTTATTCCATGGCTTTGGAAAAATATGGAGGAAGGACTTTAGTGTTCAATGTTAGGGGTAACGTAAAGTAGGGCCTATCCGAATGTAGTGTTTTTTATTGTCTTCCTTGACTGTAGCATAAGAATCTCTCTGATACTAGCTAGTCTCATGTACTGGGCTTTTGACTCCAAGAAGGCTCATTTGAGTTGTATCACAAAAAATGTTAAATATATTTCGTTTGTTGTTGTTTTTTTGTTTTGCTTTCTGTTTTTTTGTTTTGTTTTGTTTTTTTGAGGGGGTGGGGGTGGGGAGGCGGCAATTGGGAGTTGTTTTGATGGAGCAGTCCACACCAAAACACGAGGAGTCACATTCTGTTGTGTGGTGTTTTAGAGTTACTTTCACTTCAAAGATACGATACATCATCTGACTGGAATATCTCCAGCAGAATCTGGCTTGATGTTTTGAGGGAAGACTGCTTACATAAGATAAAAAAAATAAACAAAAACCCCAATCCAACTCAAAAAACAACCCTAGCCCAACCCTACCTGATGTGAAAAGGAGAATATAAAAATCAGTAAAATTTAAGGCTGCATGCCTTCTTTGTCATCTTTGTGTTTAGGGGTTATTTGTTTTCTTTTCTTTTTATTTGTTTTGTTGGTTTTTTGTTTGTTTTTCTTTTCCAGTGTGGCAGAAACAAATTCTCAGTCCAGGCCTTTGGGATTTTTTTTTTTTTCTTCTTTTCCTTGCTTGTATTAGTTCTTATAGAGGGGGGAAAAAAATCTTACTCATTCAGATATAATACATCTGTTATGAAGATAGACTTTATTCTGTTCTGAGGTTAATACAGTTCTGTATGCAATCAGTTAAGTTAACTCAATGAGCATTTAATAATATATTTCAATCATTTAATATCATATGCATATATAATACCATACATGCCATGTCTGTATTAACTATAGGTCTTTGAAATGCACTTTGATATTTACAACTTCTGTGCATTTCAGCATCTGCAGCCGTGAAATATTTTGTGGTGATAACTTCCAGCATCCGTTCAACCACATCTGCTTTTTCTTGGAGCAGTAGACCAACATTAAAATGATCTCATTTGCTGTCAAATAGGCTTGCAAAGTATTGTATACTGCATGACTCCTAGTCTGGGAAACCAATGCCTGCCACGCTTGGTTACTGGTGTCAGGAATGTCACTGGGTGCTCCATCCTGCAGAGGTGCAGAGTATGCTAGTCCCACAAAGCATTTAAGCATATGCTTACCATTAAGCTTATAAGTACTGTCATTGATCTTAAGCGTGAGCTTAAGTGCATTATTGACACAAGGCCAGAGGGCTAAGTGCCATACAGAGAAGTTATGGTTGCCTCTATCATCGGGAGAGGATAGCTCAAACCCACCCTCCCCTAATTTATTACAGCTGTGGTTTCTTCAGTGAATTAGTTGTTACAAGAAATATAAAATGGTGGGAGACAGACAGTTTTGGTTACACCTGAACAAATCCGCCTGGTTGATTTCAGTGAAAGGTTTGCCATTGCCAGAGGTGCAAATTCCCACGCCACCAAAGGCTGTTAAAGAATATGGGACTGTTACAGGCTTACCACTTTTTTATGTAGTTGGTATCCTAAAGAGGGAACAACAACAAAACCCAGTCTTTGAACCAGTGAACTTTCAGTCATGTGGGTTGTTCTTAATTACGTATGTAATCTCATGGTTCATTTGAACTCTCAACTAAATAAAGTTTACTCCTTTTAATGTGGATGCAGCCACTAAACAATATCTGAGGTGAGGAACTCTGCTTGCCTTCTTTGATTTGTAAGTAGAACTGAAGGTGGACTGAACAAAAAGGGGACAATCAAAATGTTTTCTTGATTGCAGATTTTTAATTCTGTCTGTTTTCTGTTGCACTCTCTCTATGCCATTTTCATTGTATAGGAGTGAAAATTGTCTGACTCGGAAGTTTCAGTACTCGGTGCCATGCTTTCTGTACAACTGGAAGTTCTATGTACACAAGTTTTATGTACTGTAACACTAGGCAATTTTGGTTTCTAACACTTCACTGACCTTAGGTTCCTCTGGAAGTGAACCTGCCTCTCTTCTTCTGGTCTTTGCTTATCCAAAACTGTCATGATCTTAATGAAATGTGGGAGAGCCCAGTGTGTAATAAGAACTTGGTACACTGAACCGCCTTCTCTGAAGCTTCCCCCTTACAACTGTGTTGATGATATGCCAATGTTTTTTATTTATTTATATGTGGGAAAGAGATGAAGTGAGAGAGAACCTTCAGCTGCTTTAATATGTATTTTCTTCATCTGGGTGCTTAAGAGCATTTTAACAATAACCTACGTTTTATGAAGCAGTACTGTTACAAAGGAGGGAGACTTGTATGAGGCCTTTTAAAACACACACAGTAGTTACATCTGGTGGTGTACTTGTTTTATATTACTAACTGTTTGTTATTGTTTTAGTGGGAAGAAATTAGTGGACTGGATGAAAACTACACTCCCATACGAACATACCAGGTATGCCAGGTGATGGAATCAAACCAAAACAACTGGCTTCGGACTAACTGGATTGCAAAAAGCAATGCACAAAGGATTTTTGTAGAACTGAAATTCACTCTGAGGGATTGTAACAGTCTTCCTGGAGTTCTGGGGACTTGTAAAGAAACTTTTAACTTGTATTATTATGAAACAGACTACGACACTGGCAGGAATATCCGAGAAAACCAGTATGTAAAAATAGACACAATTGCAGCAGATGAAAGTTTTACCCAGGGTGATCTTGGGGAGAGAAAAATGAAACTTAATACAGAGGTGAGAGAAATTGGACCTTTGTCCAAAAAAGGATTCTATCTTGCATTTCAGGACGTAGGGGCCTGCATTGCTTTGGTCTCTGTCAAAGTCTACTACAAGAAGTGCTGGTCCATCATTGAGAACTTAGCTATTTTTCCTGACACAGTGACTGGCTCCGAGTTTTCCTCTTTAGTTGAAGTACGAGGAACTTGTGTCAGTAGCGCGGAGGAGGAGGCAGAGAACTCACCGAAGATGCATTGTAGTGCAGAGGGAGAATGGTTAGTGCCTATTGGAAAATGTATCTGCAAAGCAGGATACCAACAAAAAGGAGACACGTGTGAACGTAAGTAAACGTACAGCTTGCTGTAATATATACATTATAGGTCATGTTCTAACAGCTTATTTTTATTAATATTTTTGTAAGGTAAATACATTATCAGTCTGCTCTTAAAGTTTTTGAATCCTTAATCTGTACACTTCACAGTGTCTAATCTAAAGCAGTCAGCTCTTCTGGATATGGAAATCAGTGGTTGCTTATTGCATTTTTAAATTTAAACAAGAAAAGTTAAAGGTGTATGAAGTATAAATATTGATTCAGGACTAACATTTTAAACTGGTTAAGATGATGTTCCTTGTACCTCTTGGTAATGCTGAGGTACAGTGCTTGGTAATACAGAACATTGTATCAATAATCTCAGATATGAGTAGTCAAACTATTTGTTCTTTTACATGATCTGTGACAGAATTATAAGGAAACTAACACTGAAGTTAGTTCTTTCTAAACTAACTAATTTTTCTTTCTAAAGAAAATTAATCTTTCTAAACTAATTCTTTCTAAACTAACATTTAGAATGAGGTGTGGTTAGTAATGGAAAGAATACACACACAATCAAAACTGAGTTAGAGGTTTGTGTTGTGTAAAAATTCAATCACAAGATAGATCTTTCAAACAGAATACCAAGTTTTCCAAACAGAATAAAGTATATTTTCCTTTCTATGATATCTTTTTGTCTAAAACTAATTCTAGACTTCTGGCCTGCTGTGGGATCATGGTGGTTAGTTTAAAACACTAGCAAATCAGAGACTACTCGGTTCTAATTCGGACTGATTCAGTTATCCTTATTCTTAGAATGATACTTACCCTTAACATTGTTGTCACTGGGGATACATGTGTAATAAATTTTTGCTTAGCATGAGAAAGGATATTTCATTGTCTTTTCTTACAGTAAAATCAAGAGAATAGGCAGTTTGTTAGAAGTCAGGTATTTTCATGTACATGTAACACGAGGTCTATAATATTTATCACAAGATAACACAAGGAGTTAATATAGGACCATATTTTTATTGTAAGATAGGCAGACACTTGTTGGTGAGAAATGTTGTTAAGTCAAAAACTGGACAAAGCTTGTGAAGAGGGAAAACCTGCATAATCTCAAAAACAAAGCTGGCAGCAGTTACAGAGTCTGAGATGTCTGTGTGAGGACTTAAAAATCTGTGTAGGATTAGGGACACCCTAAACCAAAGTAAATGAATCTCCTTATTAATAATTTTTCCTCAGAAAAAAAGCATGATTGTGTTCTTGATGAGTTTTTACAAGGTGAAGTGAGTGGAGTTGATCTGAGGCCTTTGTAGCTTTGCACAAGTCTTTCATTGTTCTGTTGGGAAAGGATGCGGGTTTATACACTGTGGAGGGTGATCTCATTAGGTGTAATTGTAATGTGAAAAACTGCCCCCACAAAACCAGTAGACTGTATTAAAGCTCTGTTAAAAATATTAAGCTCTGTGTCCCATAGAAGACTGTTTTGAGGTTTTCAAATGTGTTTTTTTGAGTGACTGAATTTTTTTCCTTTTCTTAGTTAACTTGCTCTTGGTTACAGACCTAGTCATGGTTGATGTCACTAATCTACTAATTTTATTTGACTTTCAATAAAGGAGAGAAAGTATTCAAAAAAAGGAAGCAATGTATTTTGGGAAGTGTGTGGGGGACAGGACCTGAGTGAGCATGAGGAGGATGGATAGAGAAGAAATTGTTGTTTGTTAACTGGAATTCAAGTAACCTGTTTATTAAATAGGCTTCTTAATTTCTAACTGTGCTGATGTTGACAAAAGAATTAAATGATAACTTGTACTCAAGTATAGTAGCGTGCTCATTTGCAAGAACACTTCCCATTTTTTGGCTTGCTTCCAAAGCAATTGCTAAGAGAATACGCTATCCTGGAAACAGTCCAGAGGATCATTTATGGTATTTTTCCTCTTTTCTTTCAATGATCCTGTTAAGAGTTTCAAAACAAACTCTGGCTCTATATTGAGGCAAGTTAATGTATTGGAGAGGGAAAAGGTGGGAGGCAGGCACTCGCCCAATGCATGCTGTTGGCAGCTCCCGAGTCAGAACAATCTGTGTGACTGTGGCACACGATAGTAATTGCCGTCTGTGATACTTGTTAGCCGTGTCTGTGCTTGAGGATGTTATTAAGTATGATCAGCTATGTAGTGACCGATAATACAGCTGGCACACTGATACTGCGTCTGTTTTTTGTGACAGATATTGAGAGAAACTTATCTGAACGTTGACACTAATGCAACTGGCTATCTGTTACTGTCAAGCTGTGTAACAGATCAAGCAGAAGCAAGTTGGCGTGTGCTTCCTTAACCCAGAGCTTTTATAGCCCTGTCTGAGGGCTCACTTCTGCAAATACTTTGTACGTGGCATGCTGCGTGACTTCTTTGGGACTACTCATGGCAGAAAGCATTGTGCTCTGTCAGGACAGGCAGAAGTCTGTGATTCCTCTCTCACACTTGCTAAAGCTCAGCTGAATTAACTTAACACAATAGGAAGGTCCTTTAAAGATACAGAATAATACCTTATCTGGCTGCATTGTAGCAAAGGTAGGAGTAGATGGCCACATTGTAGTTCCAAATAGCTCTTCAGCCTGTAACTCAGTGGGGATTTTCATTTGTGTTATGCTAGCTTGATTGGCTGGCTGTGATTGAAGAATGTGTGCCTTTTGCATAGAGCTTCTCTCCTGTGTGTGAAATTTATTGAGTTCAGATAATAAAACAATTGAATTTTGATTTATAGACAACTCTGCACTGGATGTGTTGCCAGATTTTTTTTGTTGCATGAATGTAAGTAACTGGTAATGCTAGGAAGGATAAGGAAGAAAACAATGAGTGGTGAAATGCATGACCTGGGAAATGAGCTCCCCTGTGTTCCTTCTCCAGTGATCAATCTTTCAAACTGAATTAATCTTATATTTTTTTGGATGTATGCCAATTACTTTTTACTATAGATGTGCTGAGGAGTCAATGCCATCTCAGTGATCTATCGTGATAACACACATACATAAGAGAGCCAAATTCCAAAAGCTCACAGTTGTAATTTAAAGCAAAATCTTAAATCTGAACTTTGAATTGCAGATTCTTTTGCTTATATTCAAGGACAGTATCTTCTCAGTGTTGATCTTAATGTCTGTTGTTGCGTGGCACTAGGCTTAGATATGGAAGTTGTACATTCTAAAGGATTGTCTTGAAAGGTACCTAGCAAAGGTACCAGAAAGGTACTTAGAAATAATCAGTTTTTACATCATTATTTATTGCATTTCTTCTGGGAGGGAAAAAGAAAAAAACAACAAAACAACAAAACAACCCCCCCCAAAAAAACAAAACAAAAAAACCCCACCCCAAAACACAACCCAAAAAAACCCAGCCACAAAAACCCAATAAAGTTCTCAGTAACTGTGGTGGACTCCAAGTAGGTCAAACCCAATAAAGTTCTCAGTAACTGTGGTGGACTCCAAGTAGGTCTAACTTTGATTTTTTTTTTTTTTTTTTTTTTTTTTTT